>NC_060270.1:3099335-3399335 GCF_021613505.1 Equus quagga | reverse complement strand
TTTATGCCACTATTTTCCACCACAGATGACACTTCTCACATTTTTATACGAACTCCAGTTTACCCATAAATTTTGATGTTCTGAGTGCTTTGATTAGTATGGTCTTGTCAAGCTAATCATGCATGGTTTTAATGAGGCCGCAATTCCAGATCCCCTTCAGGCACCGACCCCGAGAAAGTTGTCCTCCTCATGCAAACTGCAGCTCACATCCGGACCTGGACCTAACCCCCCACTTTCAGCTGAAATCTGTGCCTGTGAATCTCATGAAGATCTTGTTAAAATGCAGATTCTGTCTCAGAGGTCAGGGTGGGGCCTGAGCGTCTTCATTTCTAACAAGGTGATGCCTGTGAGCGCCTGCCATCCACAGGGCCTTCGTCACTGGAGGGCCTAGGTTATCAGGGAGCTAGATCCCTGGAGAAACATAACATGGTAAATGGAGCTGGCGTGCCAAGAAAGAAGCAGGACAAGTCAGATGGAGCCAGGGAGGCCAGACTGGGTGGGCTCACAGTGGGTCTAGAGGACAGGTCAGGGCATTTCTTTTCACCACAAATTAAGGGAAAACAATTGAGGGATATTGAACCTGGTGCTAAAATTTTCATATTTTCTTTTTGTGCATTAACTGAGAACATTGTTGAGGGACGTTGATTCTGAAAATTATGACATTATTTATATGACATTCGTATGGTGAAAACTGTAATATTTTAGTTTCCTAACTGAAGAGTAGAAAGATGTTTATCATCCACATGGGACTTGATTGGCAGTATGGGAAAAGAAAAGGGAATGGTTTGTGGTAGACTGATTACTTATACCATACACTTAGAGTTTTGCTAGGAAAAGTCAAAAAATAGGAGAAAAAACAAGATAGGTAAAGGATGATTCACTGTGAAAACTCAGGAGTTGGGTGGAGTGAGTGGTGTGATGTACAGAGGTAACTTCAACATAACCCAAAGTAGACTTAAATTTACTGCCCCCTTAAATTCTGTGTCATTATCTCCTAACTCATTTTGTTGCCGATCTGTGAGGACAGAGGTCTGCATTGCTGCTTCCAGTATGAGCAGTCTTTTCAGTTTTATCATTTTAGTAGGTGGTTCCTGATATCTCATTGTGGTCTGAATTTACCTTCCCCAATGACAATTTTATGGAGCATATTTTTGTGTCCTTGTTTGACATACGTATATCTCTTTTAGTGAAGTGTCTGTTGAAATCTTTTACCCATTTATAACTGATTATACATTTTCTTATTATTGAGTTTTGAGAATTCTTCAAATATCCTGGACACAAGGCTTTCATCACATACATGATTTGCAAACATTTTCTCAAGGATCCTTATCTTCTTCCCATTCCACAAGATATCTTACTGATCTGCTATGCTGACTGGAGCTAGTGAGCAAGGACTACAATTACCATAGACTTATTGGTAGACAGGGCATGTCAGAAGGTGAGAAATAAATCCAGCAAAAATTCAGGGCCCACTGATCTCAGTGAAATGTCTATGGTCCAGTTGCGTGAGTCACGTGGAGACATCCCCTCTGAGGAACAGGAAAATTTGTTGTATCTGACCCCTCTTACAGTCAAAAAGAGCCACAACACCTAGTGGTCCCTCTAGTTTTTGGAGGCAACATCATCCTCATTTGTATGTATTACTCCAACTCAATGAGCAAGTGACCAGAAAAGCTGCTAGTTTTGACTATGGCTCAAAACAGGAGAAGACATTGCAAAAGGTCTAGGCTGCTGTGCCAGCTGCTGTGCCACTTGGGCCATATAATTCAGCAGAAACAATGATGCTTGAAGTTGTGATGGAATATAGGGATACTGTTTATAGCCTTTGGCAGGTCCCTATAGGTAAATCACAGGACAGACTCAGGTTTGGAGCAAAGCCCTGAAACCCAGCACAGACAACTGCTCTGTTTGAGAAACATGTATTGGCCTGCAATTGGACCTTACATTGGCCTGGGACTGGACCTTAATAGAGATTGAATGATTAACCATAGGCCACCAATTTCCCCTGGGACCATGAACTGGGTTTTATCTGACCCACCAAGCCATGAAGTTGGGAGTGCACAGCCACAGCATCATCAAATGGAAGTGGTATACACATGATCTAGCATGACCAGACCCTGAAGGCACCAGTAAGTTACGTGAAGAAGTGGCCTAAATGTCCATGGTCCCCTCACCTGCTCCACTGCCTTCTCTGTCCCAGCCTGTACTTATGGCCTCATTGGGGGTTCTAGATAATCGATAGAGAAAGGAAGAGTTTACCTGGGCCTGATTTACCAGTGGTTCTGCAGGAAATGCAGACACCATTTGAAAGTGGACAAGTGCAGCACTACTGGAACTCTCTGGAAAACCCTGATGGACGGTGGTGAAGGAAATCCTCCCACTGGGCAGAACTTTGAACAGGGAACCTGGTTGTTCACTTGCCCAGAAAGAGAAATGGCCAGATATGTCATTATGCAGTGATACATGGGCTTTAGTTATGGTTTGGCTAGATGGTGAAGGAGTTTGAAGCATCAATACTGTAAGATTGAAGACAAGGAAATTTGTAGAAGAGGTACGTGGATAGATCTCTCCAAATGGGCAAAAGGCATGAAGATATTTATGTCCCATGTGAATACTCAATATGTCACCTCAGCAATTGAGGACTTTAATAATCAAGTGGATAGGATTACCCATTCTGTGGACACCAGTCAACCTCTTTCTCCAGCAACCCCTGACATCACCAAATGGGCTTATGAAAAAAGGGGCTATGGTGGCAGGAGTGGAGGATATGTCTGGACTAAACAACGTGGACTTCCCTCATACTGGCTGACTCAATTAAGGCCTTTGGAGAGTGTCTAATCTGTCAAAAACAGAGACCAATACTGAGACCTTGACATGGTACCATTCATCAGGTTGACCAGCCTGCTACCTGGCTGCAGGTAGATTACACTGGACAGGTTCCAGTGTGATGAAAGGGGAAGTGTTTTGTTCTTACTAGAATAGACACTTATTCTGGATGTAGATTTGCAATTCTATATGCAATTCTTCTGCCAAAACTCTATCCAAGGATTTATAGAATTCCTTATCCAATGTCACGGTATTCCACACAACAATGCTTCTAATAAAGGAACTCTCTTCATAGAAAACTAAGCCTAGCAATGGCCCCATGCTTATAGAATTCCTAGTCTTACCATTTTCCCCACCTACCCGATAGAAGTAGTTTCATGGAATGATCGAATAGGCTTTTGAAACTCAGTCACAGCACCACCTAGATGGCATTACCATGCAGGCTAGGCAAGGTCTCCAAAATGCTGTATGTTGCCTAAATCAGTGTTCAGTACATAGTACTGTTTCTCCCATAGCTAGAATTCATAGGTGTAGGAATCAAGTGGTGAAAATGGGAGTGGCACCACTCATTATTAGCCCTAGTGACCCACTAGCATAATTTTTGCTTCCTGTTCCCATGGGCTTATGCTTTGCTGGCCTAGAGGTCTTAGAGCCAGAGGGAGGATTGTTTCCAATAGCACACACAGCAATTATTCCATTGAGCAGGAAGTTAAGACTACCACTGAGCTACTTTGTACTCTGTACTGCCCATTTCTCTGAATCATCATGCAAGAAGAAAGTTACTGTGCTGGCTGGTGTGACTGATGCTGACTACCAAGGAGAAATTGGATTACTCCTACACAATGGAGATAAGGACAAGTACGTCTGAAATTCAGATCATTTAGGGTGTCTTTTGTAATACCATTCTTTGTAATTAAGGTGAATGGAAACCTCAACAAACCAACACAGGTAAGAATTCTAATGGCCTGGACACTTCAGTAATGAAGATAAAGAAAAATGTCCAGGTAAACAAAACTGACCAATTGAGGTGCTTGCTAAAGGCAATGGGAGTAAGGAATGGATAGTGGAAGGAAATAGTCATAAATACAAGCTACAACCACACGTCTGGTTACAGAAATGAGGATTGTAATTGCTATGATTATTTACTCCTCATTTGGGTAAGACTACATGTGTTTCTGTGTACATGTATATGTGTATATTTGTATATATACATATGCATACATATATACACACAAATATCTTTATTTTTTCCCACTCACTATTTTGTCATGTAACATGAAATGTATTGACTTTATACCATAGTAATTATGTATTGTTAATTTTCCATCATAGTATTTAAGTTACTAGATACTCTTGCTTAGTGGTTCCTAAAGAAGATTATACATCAGAATTGCCTGGGGAACTTTTTGTACAAAGTTTAGATGGTGAGACATTATTGTAGAAATGGATTCAGTGAGGCAAGAAAGGAGTCCAATAATCTGTATTTCCAGATTGCCCTCCCTTGATTCAAATGCATGTGAAGTTCTTAGTACATGTGTGATATGATATTGGGAATGATGAGGTGGACAAAGAGATAGATCAAAATAAATCAGAATGTAGAATCACTAGGACTCAGTGACATATTATATTGAAGGTGATGGTCAGTGAAGGAGACAAGAGTCGCTAGATGACTGGTAGATGGTCATCGAAAATTGAGTCTTTGAACTCAGATGCATTGGCCAATTTGTGGAGAGACCATCTGCTGAACATCCAGATGAGTTAGCTTAGTAGAATGAGGCTACCAGAACTTAATAGAAATGATGACTTAAGTGTCATTTGGGTAGCCGAAGGAATACTTATGGGTGACCTATCCATTAAAGAGTATGCATAAAGAGAAGAAGGACGTGGAAAGAAACTTGAGGAAGTTATGTTAAAGAACTTATAAAGTGGATACACGTCATTTTTAGATGGCTAAAAACTGATCCTCTTTTCTACCGCATGAGTCTTGGTCTCAGGCAAAGGCCACAACTTTCTCTAGAAGTCAAAGAGGCAGAAACTCAGTTTCCCACCCTCCTTGAACATAGATGAAGGACTTAACCTAGGTTTGACAGTCAAACTCACCTACACTGAATTTGGAATATGGGAGAGGGAGACAAAGGGACAGGGAAAAGAAAATTTGGTTGCAAAGTCAGCCAAGGCAGCAGTATCAAGAGCCCAGCACGTACATCCTCCATCTGCACCAACAGCACTGTCAGCATGAGCTGTCCCACCCAGAGTTCAAAAGCAGTGACAGCAGCTCCTATCGAGCTAGTGTAGGAATTTAATTTTGGCTATTGACTGACTGTTTCCTTCTGTTTCTGCTGTTTTTCAGCTGACTCCTCCAATCTCCCTGAAATTTCTATGTTAGAATTAATTTCCAATCAACTAACTGATTCTCTGTTGAAACCAAGTGCCCTGGCTCCAACCAAAGAGAAAGGAGGGAGAGACCAGAAAAGGATACTGAGCAGAGTGTCCAGAGAAGCAGGAGGGAGACTAAACAGCTGAGCATTGTGGACTTGGAGAGAGAAAAGATGCTCAAGGTCATGGTGAAGTACAGTGCCGATTGCCAGAATGAATGCTGTGGTAGAATAAGGAGTTGATAGAGATCAATAAGTGTGGGAAATGATATTTTTAGTGTCTTTAGTGAGAGAAGTTTCAACTTTATGATGGAGTTGAGGCCAGAGAATAATGACAAGTGAATGGGAAACAGTGCACAACATAAGGGGGATGTTTTCAAGTTGTCCAAGAAACATGAGAACTATTGGCATGTGTCCACTTCTCATGGACAAAAGTAATTTTCTTTTCTTGTAGAGTATCTTAATAAAAGTTTTCAAAAGAGAGGAGAGGAGAGGAAGATATCAAGAAGAGAAAAGGGACAGGAAAAGTGGAAAGGGTAAAGTTTACGTGGGTGAACAAAGAAAAAGAACGGAAGAGAAGTTGGAAGAGAGTAACAGAGACATAGATGGATAATGTGGGAAAGATAAGCCAGTGAAGACAGTGCAAGTATCCAAGAAAGGCTGAGGAAGGAAGGGGAGGCTCAGAGGTTGGGGGTGAATGTTTCTCTGAACCCTAGTTTGCATTATGTTGTCAACACCAGGAATCCTTTCATTTTCTTTTAATCAAAATTCTAAATTTATTTTCCTGTGGAATTTGTCTATGAAATATATTTTCATTTTAAATTTTACCTTAGAAACTTTGTACTCTTCCTAAATATACTAGCACTGCCTGAAAGTTCTTTCCATATTTAAAAGTTGCTTTATCTTTGTTTTTACTGTCATTAGAACTGTCTTTCTCTGGAAATTGTACTCGTTTTACTTGAGAGCACTTTCTTCTCCACCAGTTTTTTTAGTAAAATAAAATTGAGCCAAAGACTGACTCCTAATTCACATGATGTAAATAGCCAATATCAATAGTTGCTATTGTTAGATGTACTTTTATTTGGACTAGGCTTCCTTCCATGTAATTCCAAATCAGTAAATAATCAAAAATTCTCAAGTTCAATGTATGGGTACTTATTAGGTCATAAAGCTGGAAAGAGCAGTGGAGGGACATTTTTTGCCTATTTTCTTCTGTATATGTATTTAAAACACTCAATCATATTGTTGCCAGAAGTAGTTGAATGGATAGAGGAGTAAATATGTAAGTGGTTTATCTTAAAACTTTAATCAGAGAATATGATTAATGAAACCAATGGATCTTTTAATCAGAAAAAACAGAAAGATTTCTTAGGTAGGAAACATATGACCAGATTTTTAAATTCAGTTTAAATTGTTTAACATTCTACTTCTCCAAAACTTATCATATAAAGTCACTACAGTTTTATTATAAGGACAATAAACAGTTAAAGGCAATAATTCAGTCTTACAGATCTTTTGCTTCTCCATATTTAGTCACAAAAATAAGATATAAAGATAATTCACTAACTGTTTTACATTTTTCACCTTACTTTTATTACACGTTGTAAATCATCTAATTTTATTATAAATTATATAATATTTTGACTATTTTATATAAAGAATATTGAATGTTATAGAATTCATTTCTCTCTTACCATTCTTAGAGGAAAGTGTGGAGATCATTTCCAATACTTAGGTTTTCTAAAGCAGAAAAATATGCAACAGCACTGAATGACAACGACATAGGTGGCATCTTTTTTCACACTGATTCATTTTGGAGGCTTAATTCCCAAGCTCAGAAAAATGTAGTTTACGTTAATTTGCTTTGAATACATGTCTACCAAATGTACAACTGTATGTTTTTGCCAGAAGAAGGGGTGAAGAATTAAAATTCCACTAATAGCACCCACAGTTTCCCTATAGGACAAAACCAAGCTGTTCTTATGGGCACTGTGAACTTAGATGTGTGAGAAGTCCAGGTTATCCCGCAGGGCATTACAGACTGAAATCACAAACATCAAGTCATTAGGGCCAGTGTTAGTCTTAACAATTGGAATTGACTTTACACCACTGTTTTTCACCACAATTGATACTTCTAACGTGTTTATATAAACTCCAGTTTGTCGGTAAATTTTGATGGCCTGAGAGCTTTGATTAGACTGGTCTTGTTGGAGCTAATCATACATGATTTTAATGAAGCCAGAGTTCTGGATCCCCTTCAGGAGCCAACCCCGAGAAAGTTGTCCTCTTCATGCAAACTGCAGCTCACATCCAGACCTGGACCTAACCCCCCACTTTCAGCTGAAATCTCTTGAGAAATATTGCTAGGCAAACGTTAGGGAGTCGCAAAGGACCACAGTTGGATGAGGCTAAATCAGAAGTTCCCAAAGTTTAATGCTTGTGACTCTCTGGGAGATCTTCAAATGCAGTTTCTGTTTCATAGGTCAGGGTCAGGCCCAACCATCTATATTTCTAACATGGTGATGTCTATGGACATCTGCCATGCACAGGGCCTTCTTCACTGGAGGACCTACGTTATCAGAGAGCTAGATCACTGGAGAAGCTCAACATGGTAAATGGAGCTGGCACGCCAAGAGAGAAGCAGGAGGAGCCTGATGGGACCAGGGAGGCCAAGTCAGGGCCTTTGTGCTTTACCCAGATTGAAGGTAAACTACTGAGAGATTTGAACTTGATGCTAAGATATTTATATTTACCTTCAAGTGTTAAGAGAGAATTTGACAATGAACATTCATTCAGAAAAAATAATCACATTATTTATGTCAAAATAGTATAATGTGAAAATAATAATATTATTATTAGATATCTGAGGAGCAACAAAATATTTATGAGCCAATTGGGACTTGGTTGGCAGATAAGAGAATGAAAGGGCATATTTTTTGGTAGACTCATCAATCAATTACTTTTGATATTTATTTTGCTAGTGAAAGTCTAAAAAGAAGAGGAGTAAATATATCCAGTCATGTACCACTTAACGATGTTTTGTTCAATGATGGACAGCATATAGGACAGTAATCCCATTAGGTTAGTACCGTATATCCTAGGTGTGTAGTATTTTATACTATCTAGGATTGTGTTTGCACCACAACAAAATTGCATGAGAATGTATTTCTCAGAACATAAACTTGATAAGTGACACCTGGCTCAAGACAAAAGAGAAGTCACTGTGAAAACTCTCTGAATGGCAAACAATATGATGTTATTTGTGTTCCATGTGAATGCTCGCTAAAGGGGACCTCAGCAGAGGAGGATTTTAATAATCAAGTGGATAGAATGACCTGTTCTATGAAGACCAGTCAACCTCATTCTCCAGCCACCCCTGTCATCATCAAATGAGCACATGAACAAAGGGGCAGTGGTGGCAGGGACAGAGGGTATGCGTGGACTCAGTAACATGGACTTCAACTCACCATGGCCAACTTGGCTATGGCATCTGCTGAGCCCTCAATCTGCTAGCAGCAGAGCCCAACACGGAGACCTCAGTATGGCATCATTCATTGGGATGGTCAGTCAGCTACCTGGTAGCAGGTTGTTTACATTGGACAATTTCTGTTGTAATAGAAGGGGAAGTGTTTTGTTCTTACTGGAATAAATACTCTGGCTACAGGTTTGCTTTTGCTGTAGGCAACGCTTCTGCCAAAATGACCATGCTTGGTCTCACTGAATTCCTTATCTGTTGTCATTTGTCATACTATTCCACATGGCATTGATTATGATCAAGGAATTCACTTCACACCACAGAAGTGTGGCAGCACACCCATGCTCATGGAATTCACTAATCTTACAATGTTTCCCACCATTTCAAAGCAGCTGGCTTGATAGAACCTTGGAATAGCCTTCTGGAAGACTCAGTTACAGCACTGACTAGATGGCAACACCTTGCAAGGCTAAGACAGGGTTCACCAGAGGATGTATATTTCTGAACCAGCTTCCGGTATATAGTACCATTCCTCTCACTGCCAGGATTCTCAAGTCCAGGAGTCAATGGTGGCGATGGGAGTGGCACCAGTCACTATCACCCCTAGTGACCTACTATCAAAAAGTTTGCCTCCTGTTGCTATGACCTAATGCTCTGTTGGACTAGCGGTCTACTTCCAGAGGGAGAAATGCTTCCACCAGGAGATGCAGCAATGATTCCATTAAGCTTGAAGTTCGGACTGCCATTCAGTCCCTTTGGGCTTGACATTCCTTTGAATCATCAGAGAAGGAAGGGAGTAACTGTGTTGGCTGGGGTGACTGATCTTGACTACCAAGGGAGAATTGGACTAACAGTCCACAATGAAGGTAAAGATCAGAGTATCTGAAATGGAGATCACTTAGGGCATCTCTTTTTATTTCCTTTCCAATGATTAAGGTCAATGGAAAACTTCAACAACCCAATCTAGACAGGGGTTCTAATGGCCCAGACTCTTCAGGAAAGAAGGTTTGGGTCACCCTACCAGGAAAAAAACAATGAGCAGCTGAGGGGCTTGCTGAAGGCCAAGGAAATATAGAATGGTGACTGGAAGAAGGTTGTTAAAAATACCAGCTACAGCCATGTGACCAGTTACAAAAGTGAGAACTCTAATTGCTGTAAGAATTTCTTCCTTAGTTTGACATGAATACATTTGTCTGTGTGTGTGTGTGTACAGCAAATATATTTGTTTTCTTTCCACTCTTATTCCCTTATCATGTAATATAAAATGTATTGAGTTTACATCATAGTATTTAAGTATTGTTAATGACATCATAGTATTTAAGTAACCAGATAGCAAGGATAAACATCACTCAATTATTTTATCACCCCTTCTGGAGAAGAGTACAGAGAATTTTCAGTTGTGTGCAGCATAGTTTTATCACATTAGTTGGAATTATGACTTTGCTTTTGTCTTTGTATGGAGAGTGAGTATGGTTTAAGGAATTTTGGTGGGTGCCCAAGTTGAAAATGGATAGACTTGTAATAGTTAATTTCATGTGTCTTCTTCACTGGGTCATGGGCTGTCTGGATATCTGATTTAACATTATTTTTGGGTGTGTCTGTGAGGGTGATTCCAGGTGTGATTGGTATTGAATTGGTGGACTGAGTAAAGAAGATGGCCCTCCCTAAGTTGATGAGGCATCATCTAATATGTTGAGGACCTGAATGGAAGAAAAAGGCAGAACAAGGTTGAATTCAGTTTCTGTTTGACTGGCTGACTTTGATCTTCTCCTGCCTTAGATAATCCTGGTTCTCAGGACTTCAGACTCAGATAGGAATCTATACCATTTTCTCTCCTGTCTCAGCCTTTGAACTAAGACAACTCCTGCCCCAGACCTCCATCTTGCAGAGGGCAGATCATGAAACATCTCAGCTTACACAATCATGTGAGTCAATATCTTATAATAAATGTCTTGATATAGATATAGATAGATTTTCTGTCTATACTTGATATAGATATAGATACATTTATCGCTATCTATATATCATATTAGTATTGTTACTCCTGTCAGCACTAATACAAAATATCACTGTACATTTAATGAACTGTTTGCTTTATATCGAAAAACAAAGGAACTATCATGATGGGACTGTTAGCTTGTGCCCTAAACAAGTATCCTTTCAAAGGTGCCTTCTGAGAAGAGGCAAATATCACATAATTACAGTATGTGTATACTATACTATATATATATATATAATCTTGCATATGAAAATTATTGGATATTGGATTTCCAAAAGTTTATCCAGTTTGATCATTAATTTTCTTCAAAAGGAACAGCAATGCCTCCCATTAACCTTTGAAATGGGACAGTAAGGTTTTGATCGGCTCTGATGACTGTCAATCATGGTTCCCAAGGAATGGTTACAAAAGTTCCACAATATTTCACGGTTTGAAACAGATGTCTTATGTGTCTCCTGCTGTATAAAACTGGGAAGAAAGGAGAAACCAAGGGTGGAGACTTTTAGAATATTTTCATAGTGCTGTTTAAATAAGGAATGGGGGGTACGAGAACCTTCATTTTGTCTGGTCTCTAAATAACAAAACAAAACAAAAAAGAACTGTCTCTGTTAAGACATGGAGATGTTTTTGAGTTAATCCTTACTAGAGAGCTCAGGGGTGGGTAAGCAAATCTGACAACTCTACAGATCAACAATCATGACAAATTTTTTACTCCAGGTTTATTCAGATATAATTGACATATAACATTGTAAGTTTAAGGTGTACATTGTGATGATTTTATGCATGTATATACTGCAAAATGGTACCAAAATAAGGTTAATTAACACATCCAACACTTCACATAATTACAATTTGTGTGTGTGGTGAGAATATTTTAAGATTTACTCTCTTGACAAATTTCAAGTATATAATTAACTTTTAAGTTTCAAGTTAACTGTAGTCGCCATGCTGTATATTAGATCGCTTGAAGTTATTCATCTGATAACTGAAAGATTGTACACTTTGACCAATATGTCTACATTTCCCCCAGCCCCAGCCCACTACCATTCTACTCTTTCTGTGGGTTCATCTTTCTTTAGATTCCACATATAATTGATATGGTACAGTATTTTTCTTTCTCTGTCTGATTTATTTCACTTAGCATAATGCCCTAATGCCCTCAAGGTCCATCCATGATCTCAAAAATGACAGGATTTCCTTCTTTTTGAAGACTGAATAATATTCCATTATGTACGTATATCACAATTTCTTTACCCATTCATCTATTTATGGACCTTTAGGTTGTTCCCATATCTTGACTATTGTGAATAATGCTGCAATAAACATGGAGGCAAAGACGTGTCATTAGGATAGTCATTTCATTTTCTTTGGATACATACCCAGAGATGGGATTGCTGGATCATATAATAGTTCTATTTTTAATTTTTTGAGGAAGCTTCATACTGTTTTCCATGGTGGCTGTACCAATTTACTTTCTCATCAAAAGTGCATAAGGGTTCTCTTTTTCTCCATATCCTTACCAATGCTTGTTATCTATTGTCTTTTTGATAATAGTCATTCTATAGGTATGCGGTGATATCTCATGGTGGTTTTGCCTTGCATTTTCAAGATGATTAGTGATGTGAGCATCTTTTCATGTACCTGTTGCCAGTTTGTATGTCATCTTTGGAAAAAAGTCTATTTGAGTCCTCTGCCCATTTTTTAACAAGAATTTTTTTAAGTGACAAAAGGGCAATAAATACATATTTATCATTAGCTACTTTAAATGTCAATGGACTAAATGCTCCAATCAAATGCCATAGGGTGGCCAATTGGATTAAAAAACAAGACCCATGTATATGCTGCATACAAGAGACACACTTCAGACTTAAAGACACTCACAAACTGAAAGTGAAGGGATGGAAAAAGATACTCCATGCAAATGGCAAAGAAAAGAAAGCAGGGGTAGCAATACTTATATCAGAAAAAAATAGACTTTAAAACAAAAACTGTAACATGAGACAAAGAAGGGCACTACATAATGATAAAAGGAACAATCCAAAAAGAGGATATAACACTTGTAAATATCTATGCACTCAACATAGGAGCACCTAAATGTATAAAGCAATTATTAACAGACATAAAAGGAGAAATAGACAGTAAAACAATAACAGTAGGGGACTTTAATACTCTACTTACACCAATGGAGAGATCATCCAAACAGAAGATCAATAAGGAAACACTCACCTTAAAGGACACATTAGACCAGATGGACTTAGTAGATAGATACAGAACATTCCATCCAAAAACCACAGAATACATATTCTTTTCAAATGCACATGGAACATTCTCCAGGACTGATCACATATTAGGCCACAAAACAAGTCTCAATAAATTTAAGAAGATCAAAATAATACCATGCATCTTTTCTGACCACAAAGGTATGAAACTGGAAATCAACCACAGGAAGAAAATCAGGAAAGCCACAAAAACGTGGAGATTGAACAAAATGCTACTGAACAGTGATTGGGTCAATGAAGAAATCAAAGGAGAAATCAAAAAATTCCTGGAGACAAATGAAAATGAAAACACAACATGCCAAAAGCTGTGGGATACAACAAAAGCGGTTCTATGAGGGAAGTTTATAGCAGTTCAGACCTACCTCAACAAAGAAGAAAAATCCTAAATAGACAATCTAAAAGTGCATCTAAAGGTACTGGAAAAAGAACAACAAACAAAGCCCAAAATCAGGAGAAGGAAGGAAATAATAAAAATTAGAGCAGAAATAAATGAAATAGAGACTAAAAAAAAAAAAAATAGAAAAAATTAATGAAACCAAGAGCTGGTTCTTTGAAAAGATAAACAAGATTGACAAACCCTTAGCTAGACTCACCAAGAAAAATGAGAGAAGGCTCAAATAAATAAAATCAGAAATGAAAGAGGAGACATTACAATGGACACCTCAGAAATAAAAAAGAGAGTAAGAGAATACTATGAAAAGCTGTACGCCAACAAATTGGATAATCTAGAAGAAATGGATAAATTCTTAGAAACATACAACCTTCCAAAACTTGACCAAGAAGAAGTAGAAAATTTGAATAGACTGATCACCAGTTAGGAGATCGAAAGAGCAATCAAAAACCTCCCAAAAGTGTAAAAGTCCAGGACCAGATGGCTTCCCTGGTGAATTCTACCAAACATTCAAAGAAGACTTAATACTTATCCTTTTCAAACTCTTCCAAAAAATTGAAGAGGAGGGGGGGCTTCCTAACTCATTCTATGAAGCCAACATTATCCTGATACCAAAACCAGACAAGGACAACACAAAGAAAGAAAATTACAGGCCAATATCACTGATGAACATCGATGTAAAAATCCTCAACAAAATACTAGCAAATCAAATACAACAATACATTAAAAAGATCATACATCATGATCAAGTGGGTTTCATTCCAGGGATGGTTCAACATCTGCCTATCTATCAACATGATACACCACATTAACAAAATGAAGAATAAAAATTACATGATAATCTCAATAGATGCAGAGAAAGCATTTGACAAGATAAAGCATCCATTTATGACAAAAACTCTAAATAAAATGTGTATAAAAGGAAAATTCCTCAACATAATAAACGCCATGTATGACAGACCCACAGCAAATATTCTCAATGGAGAAAAACTGAAAGCTATCCCTCTAAGAACAGGAACCAGACAAGGATGCCCACTGTCACCACTCTTATTTAACATAGTATTGGAAGTCCTAGCCAGAGCAATCAGGCAGGAAAAAGAAAGAAAAGGGACCCACATTGGAAAAGAAGAAGTGAAACTGTCACTCTTTGCAGACAACATGATTTTATATCTAGAAAACCCTAAAGATTCCACTAAAAAACTTTGAAAAACAATAAAAGAATACAGTCAAGTTGCGGGATACAAAATCAATGTACAAAAATCAGTTGTGTTTCTATACACTAACAACGAAGTAACTGATAGAGAAATTAAGAATACAATCCCATTTACAATTGCAACAAAAAGAATAAAATACCTAGGAATAAACTTAACCAAAGAGGTGAAAGATCTGTACACTGAAAATTATAAAACATTGTTGAAAGTAATTGAAGAAGCCAGAAAGAAATGGAAAGATATTCCGTGCTCTTGGATTGGAAGAATTAACATTGTTAAAATGTCCATATTTCCTAAAGCAATCAATAGATTCAATGCAATCCCTATCAAAGTTCCAACAACTTTTTTCACAGAAATAGAACAAAGAATCCTAAAATTTATGTGGATCAACAAAAGACACCGAATAGCCAAAGGATTCCTGAGAAAAAAGAACAAAGCTGGAGGTATCACACTCCCTGATTTCAAAGTATGCTACAAAGCCACAGTAACCAAAACAGCATGCTACTGGCACAAAAACAGACACACAGATCAATGGAACAGAATAGAGAGCCCAGAAGTAAACCCACACATTTATGGACAGCTAATATTCGACAAGGGAGCCAAGAGCATACAATGGAGAAAGGAGAGTCTCTTCAATAAATGGTGTTGGGAAAACTGGACAGCCACATGCAAAAGAATCAAAGTAGACCATTCCCTTACACCATGCACTAAAATCAACTCAAAATGGATTAAAGACTTGAATGTTCATCTGAAACCATGAAACTTCTAGAAGAAAACATAGGCAGTATGCTCTTTGACATCGATCTGAGCAGCATATTTTCAAGTCCCATGTCTGACCGGGCAAGGGAAACAAAAGAAAAAATGAACAAATGGGACTATATCTAACTAAAAAGCGTCTGCACAGCAAAGTAAACCATCCACAAAACAAAAAGACAACCTAACAATTGGGAGAAGATATTTGCAAACCATATATCAGATAAGGGATTAATATCCAAAATATACAAAGAACTCATACAGCTCAACAAAAAACCAACAATCCAATTAAAAAATGGGCAAAGGATCTGAACAGAGATTTCTCCAAAGAAGATATACAGATGGCCAACAGGCATATGAAAAGATGCTCAACATCATTAGCTATCAGGGAAATGCAAATCAAAACTATAATGAGGTATCACCTCACTCCAGTCAGAATGGCTATAAGTAACAAGACAGGAAACGACAAATGTTGGAGAGGATGTGGAGAGAACGGAACCTTTGTTCACTGCTGGTGGGAGTACAAACTGGTGCAGCCACTACGGAAAGCAGTATGGAGTATCCTCAGAAAATTAAGGATAGATCTACCATGTGATCCAGCTATCCCACTGCTGGGTATTTATCCAAAGAACTTGAAAACACAAAGGCATAAAGATACTTGCACCCCTATGTTCATTGCAGCATTATACACAATAGCCAAGACTTGGAAGCAACCTAGGTGCCCATCAAGGGACAAATGGATAAAGAAGATGTGGTATTTATACACAATGGATACTACTCAGCCATAAGAAATGATGAAGTCCGGCCATTTGTGACATGGATGGACCCTGAGGTTATTATGCTGAGTGAAATAAGTCAGAGGGAGAAAGTCAAATACCGTATGATCTCACTCATAAGCAGAAGATAAAAACAACAACAAACAAACACATAGCATGGGAGATTGGATTGGTGGTTACCATAGGGGAAGGGGGGAAGGCAAAAGGAGTGATTAGGCTCACATGTGAGGGAATGGACTATAGTTAGTTTTTGGGTGATGAACACGATGTAATCCACACAGAATTCAAAATATATTATGATGTACATCCGAAAGATATATAATGTTATAATCCAATGTTACTGCAATTAAATAAATAAATAAATAAATAAACATTTTTAAAAAACAATAAAATAAAAAAGCCACTCTTATAGAAACAGAGAGTAGATTGGTGGTTATGGGATGGGAGCGGGGATGAGGGTTATGGGTGAAGGTGGTCAAAGGATACAAACTTCCAGTTATAGAATGAATAAGTTCCTGGAAATGATATACAGCATGGTGACTCTAGTTAATAGTAGTGCATCATGCACTTGAAAGTGCAACAGAGTAAATCTTAGAAGTTCTTACCACCAAAAAAATGGTAACTATGTGAGGTTATGGATGTATTCACTAAACTTATTGTGGTAATCATTTTATTATATATATATATCTCAAATCTTCATATTGTACATCTTAAACTTACACAACGTTATATGTAAATTATATCTCAGTAAAGCTGGAGAAGAAAAAAATAGGTCTGTCTAGTAATTGAACAAAATGCCATCCAAATTAAAAACAATGCCTCAAAATTCTAGGAAGCTGTGATAGAACCTGTTCATTCACATTTGGAAAATGACCATGACATTCAATATCTAAGTGTAATGAAAGATTCTACATGTTCAAGTACATCTGTTGCTATCATCTTTCTGACCTAAAATAGTTGTGTACCCATACTTCCAAGAATACTTCAGTTTTGTCTAGAATATTATAATATTCTAGCCAGCATTTACTGGACTCTTTCTATGTGCCAGATTTGGTGTTAAATATTTTACAATGATTACTCTTGTAAATTTTCATAACAGATCTCTGCAGTTGATGATATTCTCACCCTTCAGAGGCACAGAGAGTTTGTGACTTAGGCAGGGCCAAGGGCTAGGGAATTGTGGAGAGAGATTTCAAAACCCAGGGTTCTAAACCTAGAGTTTATGCCTTCACCACTCTATTTTACCATCATTAATAATTGAGGATAGTGCTGATGTGGTTAAGGCCAATATCCCATTTCTTATATATAATTAGTCCAGAGATATTTGGGGAGGAATTGGAGGTCTTAATTAACTCGATGCATATTTCTATTAATGTAATCTAGGCTCAGCTTGGAATTCAGTTTAGGAAAAGGAGACCACTCCTTTGGAGTATAAAGGACTCAGGACTACCAAATCTGGGGAATTGCCAGGAAAGTATGGAATTGAGAATGGAGTTAAATATTAGAGGAAAACAAATGAGTGCTAATGAGTCAGAATGAACAGAGAGAGGGATTATAAGAAATTTCAGAGAGCAGCCATTACCACTAACAACTTGTTCTAATGAGTCAGCCTCAGCTTGACAGCAGGTGAGGGGTGGGGTGATATGCAGTCAGCTTGGCTTAGGGCCAGAGCAGAGAAAAAGTCTTCTGCCCTTAATGCCAAGGTTCACTTTTGGACTTTATCAGCATTATGTAAAGACTATTCTCATTTGATGCAGCAACGTTACCTTTCCTAAGAAATCCCTGTTGATTCCCTAATAATGTCCACTGAGCATTGCATGTAAATTATGGGTACATATTTACAATTACAGAAATTTCCCTATTCCTAGTCTCTAAGTATCTAACTTTTAATAGAGCCTCTAGAGAAGACTCTCAGATACACTGTTTTCAACAGAGGGTGTTAATTGTCTCTGTCTGTCCTCAGTTAACAAGTGAACAAGGGCATTAGCCAGGATACTATGCTCGATGATTCTCAGTTGATGGATTATTTTTCAAAAACTAATAATAGTCTCAAAAAGGGAAATATTTTGTCAATTATGTTCCTAGAAACAAGCAAATAAGCCTCTCCCCTTCATTTCATAATAAAATGAGAGAAGAGTCTCTGAGTCTTCTGTATCAGATTTGTTGAAACTTTGTTGTTTGTGCCATGGAGTGGATTCTGATTCCCAACAACCCTGTGCACAGCAGAGGGAACCCTGCCTTGTTCTTTTGTTCCAGCCTCTCACCTTCCATTGTGTTATCAGGGAAGGCTCCACTGCTCTTCATAGGATCTTCATGGCAGTTTTTTGAGAAGTGGGTAGACAGATCCTTCTTCCTAGTCTAAGTCTTGAAGCTCCACTGAAATCTGTCCGCTATGGGTGACACTGCTGTTATTTGAAATCCCAGTGGCATAGCTTTCGGCATCACAGCAACATGCAGTTGCTGCAGTATGTCCACTGACAGGCAGGTTGTGTGGTTCCCTAACTGGGACATGAACCCCGGCCGTGTGAGCCCCAGATCTTAACCACTAGACCACCAGGATTGACTTTGTTGAAGCTATTATTTATATTTGTAATACATGAAAAATCAGTATAAATATTAGAGAATACTCTAGCAGTAAACTTTGAGATAATGAATAGAGAGGAACAAATTGCACTCTATTTTAGAAAGCCTTAATTTCATACGTTTGTAATGGTGTAGATAATTGTAATTGGTGTAAAGCATAAAGCATTGAATGACTTCCACATCTCGTCTTCCCTTTTAAATCCCTTCCTCTTCCCTTTCCCAATCTCTAGGTCTACCTTGATCTCTTATCCTGATCTACATATTTGTCTTCTTTCCCCCAACTTCCCTCTCTTTCATCTTTTTCTTAGTGGTTTTCTCAGAGTTCACTTGTTTGTCCTTTACTCTCCTGACTTCTCTCCAGGTGTTTGAGTGGAACTAGAATCATTGCGTTGTCTCAACTCTTTCAGTCTATATACTGAGGTCTATGCTGTGTTTTTTTCAAGGAGAGAGCTAGTCCTAATTTGTCTTGGACCAAAGCAGATCATCTCCAAAGGAAGGTTAATCTAACTTAAGTAAGACAAATAAAGAACTCATTTTTTTCGAGACAAAGTTCGGTAGCAAGGAAAAGCTCTTTCTTCAATTATAAACTGGCAGATTTGTCATTTGTATGTCCAAGTGCCTACTGGACATCTCTTTGTAAATGTCTAGGAAACATCTCCACTTTGTCATGGCCAAGCCTGATCTTCTCTGCTACTATCAACCCTTAATTCTATTTCTCCTGTGTCTTCCTCATTTTAGAAAAAGGTGACTCCATTTTTCCAGGTACTCAGGCAAAAAATATGATCAGTCATCAAATAAATGTACCACTACTATCAAAGTGTATTCAAAATCAAACCACTTTTACCATCCTGGTGCAAATCACTATTTTTTACCTATTTATGCAAAAGTCATCTAATAAATTTCCCTGCTTCTACCCACGCACCGTACGATCTTGTCTCAACAAAGCAGCCAGAGTTATAAGTCGTGTACTGTCACTCTGCTCAAAACACCTCAGTGGATCCCTATTTCATTTAGAGTAAAAGTAGAAGTCCTTATGGTGGCTTCTAAGGTCCTGCATATTCCTCAGTGAGAGACGTGTTCTTTTTCTAATTATATTGTAGTAGCTTTTTTATATATTTTGTTTACTTGTCCTTTTTAAGATACAGTTTTGAAAATATTCCCTCCCTGTTTGTGGCCTGGCTGTTCATATTCTTAATGATATCTTTTAATGAACAGAAATTTTCATTTTGATGGTCTAATTTATCATTTTTTAATTCTGTTGCTTTCTGTGTCTTGCCCAAGCACTTTTGCCTACCCACAATTCTTGAAGATAGTTTTCTCTTTTCTTCTAGAAGCTTGGTGGCTTCATCTTTTAGGTTTAGGTCTATGATTAATCTTGAATTGATTATTGTGTATGATAAGAGGCAATGGTCAAGGCATATTTTTTCCATGTAGGCATCTAGTTTTTCAAGCACAGTATGTTGACAAGACTTTTCTCCCTCCATTGGAATGCTTTCGAGTGTTTATTGAAATCACTTTCTTCATATGTGTAGGCCTATTTCTGGGCTCTCTCTTCTCTTCCACAGATTTGCTTGTGCAACCTTATTGCCATATCACACTGTTTTAATTATAATTAATTGGCTTCATAGTTAGTATTGAAATCAATCAGTAAGTCCTCTAGTCTTTATTTTCAAACTTGCTTTGGTATTCTAGATTTTTTGCACTTCATTTAAATTTTAGAATTGGCTCATTAATTTCTGCACAGGATCATAATACTTTTGGCTGGAATTGCATCAAATCTGTAGATAAATTTGGGAAGAATTAACATTCTAATGATATTGAATGTTTCACTCCATGAACATGGTATACTTTTCCATTTATTCAGGTTTCCTTTAATGTCTCACAGCAACGTGTTATAGTACTTAGAATACAGGTCTATCACACCTTTTGTTAAATTTATTCCTTAGTAGTTTATCACTTTTATAATATTGGAAATGGGGTTTACTTTTTATTTTATTTTCTAAGCGTTTGTTGGTAGAGTATATACAACCACAATTGATATGTATAATATCCTTTTATACTTACACCTTATTAAATTAACCTATTAGTTGCAATCATTATTTTATGTATTCCTTAGAATTCTCTAAACAATTGCATCCTCTTTGAAGAGAGAGAATTTTGCTTCCTTTTTTCTTATCATTATGCCTTTTATTTCTTTATGTTGCCTCATTGCAATGACTAGGAGCTCCAATAAAATATTGGCTAGAGAGATGAGAGTAAACATTCTCATATTTTTTCCCAATATCAAGGCAAAATGTTCAGTATGTCACCATTAAGTATAAAAATAGCTGTAGGTTTTACATACATCTATGGATCAAGTTGAGGAAATTCAATTCATAGACTGTTGATAGCTTTTTTTTAAATCAATAATGAGTGTTAGATTTTGTCACATGCCTTTTTTGCATCTATTGAAATAATCATATTTTTTCTTTGCCCTGTTAATAGGATGAAGTAAAATGATTGCCTCTTAAAATTATTAAACCTGTCTTGCATTTCTGGAGTAAAATCACCTTAGTCAGAATATGTTATCTTTTCTATTTCTGTGCTGGATTTGGTAATATTTTATTAAGCATTTTTGCCCCTATGTTCAGAGGGATATTGATCTATACTTTCTTAAAATGCATTTGATCTCTGTTGATATCAAGATTGTGCTGTTCTCATAAAATAAGGTGGGAAGATTTCCCTACTCCTCTATTTACCGAAAGAGTTTTTTGCAAATTGGTATTATTTATTCCCTAAACACTTGATTACATTTGCCAGTGGTTTCAGATGGTTTCATCTGAGCCTAGAATTTCCTTTTTAGGAAAAAATTTGGTATTAATTCAATATATGTAATTGATATGGAGTATGTAGCTTTTCTATTTCTTCTTGTGACAGTTTTGGGAAGTTGTACTTTTCAAAGAATGTATCCATTTTATCTAAGTAATCAGCTTTTTTTTAAATAAAGTTGTTCATAATTTTCCTATTCTTTTAATACTATAAAACTGTAGAAATGGTCTCTTTCATTCCTTATGTTGTTGATTTGTGTTCACTCACCACATGTATTTAATTCTCACTAATGCTTTATCATCTTTCTTGACACTTTTAATTAACCAAGTTTTAGTTTTATTTATTTTCTCTATTGTATATCTACTTGGGTTTTTTTTTAATTTAAAGAGTTCTTCATTTCTTCCTAAAGATCTAAGTTTTCCTCTGGACTCATTTCCCTTCATCTTTAAGAAGTTCCTTTATCACAGAGATACTAATGGTAGGCTCCCTTAGTTTTTATTATCTAAAAATGTCTTTATAGTGCTTTTATTCTCAAAATATATCTTCACCAGATATAGAATTCTCAGTCGACATATTTTATTTTTTTATCACTTTAAAAATGTTGTTCTGTCTTTGTTTTGAGCTCTGTTTCTGATAAGAAGTCAGTGATCATTTTGTTTTTATTTTTGTTTTCTGGGTATTGTTTGTTTTCTTAGTTGTATGTCTTAGCTCCTTCATTGGTGCCATTGTCATAGAATACAACTCAAAGTTTATTGTGTCTTAGAGAATCAGCAAATTTTAATTTTTCAGTTATATAATTTCTTTGGTTATTTTTTTAAATAGTTCAGTAAGCTGTCTAATATTGTCATAAATCTTTCTTAAATGTTTTTATGTTATAATCAATAATAATACAACAGAAATCATAGTAATAACCTCAAGAGAAATAATTGGAGCCATCAATGTCTTCAAGGTGAAGATAATTTATTTATGATATCACTTTTGTGTATGACTGAAATGAAACGTTTCTTTTAAATGTGCCTTTATTATCATGAAATTTACTTGGATGTAATTAAACATGCAGAGTGTGTTTTTCTTTTGCTTATTTTGATATATACTATTATGTGATTTTTTTTGTACAGAAAATAAAATGGAAGAATTTACCCAAGTTTCATATCTCAGAAGGAGGTTCATTCTTATGTCAAACAAATTTCATCTTCTACTGATGAACTGGGCCAAGTGCAGAATGAATTAAGCTATAGCCTCAAAGACCAGAACAGATCATTGCATAGGAGTTGTGAAATTGGTGGATTTTAAAAAATTTGCTAAAGAATGACTAGAGATAAAATGTAAAAGTGTGGAGCATTTTTCTGTTTAAAAGCACTTTCTTTCATATAATTTCCTTTAACCCTCACAACAGCTCTTGAAGGATACTGTTATTTTCCCCATTTAGCAAATGGAATAAATTCATGTTTAGACTTTCCTCAAATCATACAACTTATGGTATCTAGGTATTCTGACTCTGCACATGCTTACCTTTCTATCATTTTATATACTTTTAAAAATTTATAGTATAAAAATCAATTTTAAGCTGCTATAACCTCTTAATAGGCTGACTGCTTTCTGGAGCCTGTAGCACCTACCTGCATGGTGTTAATCTCAGTCTAGTGGAGGTTCCTGAAGACTTCCTGCTTCCAACAGTACAAATTATAGACTAGTCTAATTCCCATGGGGCATCTTACAATCCATTCCTGCTCTAATTTGTGCTTGAACAATAGGAAGCTTCATTTTCCATTGTGAGTTTTCTTCACAAAAGTCTACTTTTTCAGATATTCTCTATATTGTTGGATCAATATAGGTATTTGGATAGCTAAATTTATAATTTTATATATCTATATTTATGATTAACCTTTTATCCAATTCTTTACATAAGTATTATTTATACATATAAATGTGCACATACACAAACATATATTTTTATATTTATATATATCCTAACAAGAATTCATTTAAATATTAAAGTACTTTTAATAACATGAGACCCTTGTAAAGTCTTCTAACATTATACATTATAGAAATGTGTTCTAAGTAACTCTGTCACATTTTGATGCAGGAAACAGAAACCATTATCCAAATGTCAAGGAAAAATGCACAGAATTAGGTTCTTGAAAATAATCACTAGAAAGGCTGGAGGAACACAAGCCAGAGTTTGACCATTTGGCTTATTTTCAAAGTCACAGCTCTGTTGCTGCATTGAGAGGTCAGGAAACTGCTGCTACCACCACCACCCCTGCTGCTGTAGCTCCATTCTTCTGCTCCCTAAAAGGTGGGTACTAGACAGTGGACGTGGAGGGTACCTGCTGCCCCACCCATTCAGGTTGTCCTGAGCCTGCTTAGTCACGCACATTGTGATAGAAAGGAGATATCTGCTCTATTTTGCTTTCCAAATGCTACATGAGTTTGTCAAATTGGAAGACTCTCACTCATATATAAAACAATAGTTATCAATGAGTCTATATAAGGAATTTTGTCAGCTTTATAACAGCTCACTACAGGGAAAAAGAAAGAAAAAGGAAGGGAGAGAGGAGGGGAGGAAAGGAAAAAAAAAAGAAAGAAACCAGAACAACAGTATAAGAACTTTATTCCTTTATGGTAAAGCAGTGGTCTCTACTAAAAGGTAAATTCTTTGGGGAGGTATCCATCATTTGGTTTTTGTCAGTATCCTTTCTTCAGTGAGGATAATGAGTTTGCGATTCTTTCCTGAGAAAAAGTCTGCATAACAAACTAAAAATATCCTTACATGCTTAAAAATGTCTCCCTAATTTAATTTATTCCATGAAGAGAGTGGAGTGCAATGGAGTATTTCAAACAAAAAAGGGCACACGTGAGGATCGCAGTCACCTCCATAACTTGTCAGCCTCAACAGATGTTTCTCACGTGCTTTAAAATACTGTTTCTGCTGCTGTTGAGTGGAGTGCTCAATAATGTCATTAACGTCAAGTTGGTTGATAGTGATAGAGCGACTTCAGGTTTTTTTCTAGTTTTTTCATGATATATTATTTGCCCCTTTTACTTTTAACTTATTTTGGTCTTTATATTTAAAGTGCTATTTTTGTAAGCAGTGTGTATGTGGTAGGTCTTGCTTTTTGGTACAGTCTTACAATCTCAGACATTTTGAAGTCTCTTTAACACACACTGTACATTTGTGAATTTCTTACTTTTTCTTGAAAAATACAGGAAATATGGTGATAGGATTTTCAGTTACCACTGTCAAATAAGTCTCACTTAGAGGGTATCTCCTCATGAAGAATAAACATCACATTATTACTGCAAGCAGAACATCTTATATATGGATATTTTTTTAAATGATGGTACAAAAGTTGGTCCAGCTTGACAGTTTTTTTCTAACAGGCAGACTTCACCCTCATTAACCTTACTGGAATGAAGCAATCAGGTTTTGATTGGCTATCATCACTATCAATCATGGTTCCCAAGAAAAGTTATAAAAATGTCCCCAATTTTTCGTGATTTGAAAGAAATGCCCTATTGAAATCTTCATCCACCTGCGCAAAACAAGGAAGAAAGTAGAATGCAGAGGTTGGAAACTTTTGGATTATTTGTGTAGTGCTATTTAAGTAAGAAAGAGAGGATGTATAGAAACTCCGTTTTGATTGGTCTCCAAATATCTTGACATTATAACAATTTTGTCTCACTGATTATTTTAGAACAGTGGTTCTCTTAGTCTGCTCAGTTGCTATAACAAAATATCATACACTGGGTGGCTTTAACAGAAAATATTTATTTTTTACACTTCTGGAGGATGGGAACTTCAAAATCAAGGTGCTAGAGATACAGTCCATGGGAAAGCCCACGTCTTGGTTTATACAGAGCTGCCTTCTCACTGGGCTCACATGGCCTTTCTTGGGTGAGTACTTCTGTAGAGAGAGAGCTCTCCTGTCTCTCATCTTCTAAGGCACTAATCCCTTCCTGAAGGCCCATTTTAGGATGAGATAATCTAATTACCTCCCAAAGCTCCACTCAAAACACCACCACATTTGGTTTTAGGACTTCAACATGTGAATTCTGGAAGACTCAAAGTTCAGCTGAAATGAGTGGTTCAATAAATACGATCCCAAACCAACGGCGTTAACTTTGCTGAATCAGAAACTCTATCAGCGGAGCCTAACAATCTGTGCTTTTTTTTGTTTTTTTGAAAATGTCCTTGGCTTCTTATTGATTTTATTTTAAGTTATTTTATTGAGGTCATATAGGCTTATAACAGTGTATACGTTTTAGGTGTACGTTTTTATATTTCAGTTTCTGTATAGACTGCATCTATTCCTTCATAGGACAACAAGAGAGCAGCTGACCTGGTCTAATCTTGTGAAGTGGACCTCCAGAGTATAGAATAATTATATGTTTGAATGCTCACCTATTTTAAACAAAACATCTTTTAAGCCAAACAAACTTTTGAACCAAACATCTAATGGAATAGCTTTTCCCTGATATTTTGTCATGCTGTATCCCAGGAGCCAATCCTAGAGATAAGAAGAACAAGAATAATTTGCTTTAGGTGTGTGATTTTTGTGATCATCATGAAAGAAACTTGAGAAGGTGAGCTGGCATGCCGTGGCCACCCCAGGCCCAGTAATTTCCCAGGGCTCATTAAAAGATTGAAAATGAGTGATGGACTCTTAATGCATTCTCTGTCTTTGTGCTGTCAGATTAATTTAATTTTACAAATATTTCGTGAATAATTATTTAGGACCTAATGTGTGTAAGTCACTGTGTTAAGCCCTGGAAAAATAGAAAGAGACTAGGAAAACTAATTTATAATTTTAAAAGCTAGTAGCCCCAGGGGCCAGCCCAGTGGTGCTGTGGTTAAGTTCCCACGTTCTGCTTCTCAGGGCCCGGGGTTCACCAGTTCGGATCCAGGGTGTGGACATGGCACAGGTTGGCAAAAGCCATGCTGTGGTAGGCATCCGACATATAAAGTAGAGGAAGATGGGCATGGATGTTAGCTCAGGGCCAGTCTTCCTCAGCAAAAAGAAGCAGAATGGCAGTAGTTAGCTCAGGGCTAATCTTCCTCAAAAAAAAAAAAAGTAGCCCCAAAGTAAGCATTATACAAGACCAAGTGTGGCCCAAGAAGAATAAACTGCTAAATGCTTCAAAGGAGTGAGGTAAATGTTTCAATGAGATTTACTATCCCCTTCAAAATAATCTGGAAAAGCATCACAGAAGCTACAACACTTGAGATAGATTTTGACAAAAGGATGGCATTTCTGTTTCCTTTCCCTGTGGAGAGACCTGTATTAGCAAAAGCATATACCTGAGAGAGTAAAGGGTGTCCAGAAAGCTTTCTGCAACTCATTTTTGGGGAACACAGGGTCCACTGGGAGAATTGTGGAGGAAGAGACTTCAGAGTTAAAGCAAGGTTTTATTTAAAAGGACCTCAAGTAATGCCAGAGTGAGTAAATTAGGGTGAGAAAGATAGACATAGACATAGACACAGACAGATGTAGGGATGTATAGATAGAGATCTGGATGTAAATACATGTATCGTATAATCCAGACATACACGAGGACAAATAAACATATGTGTGTGTATGCATACAGATCAGATACATGTACTCTATTTGCACATAATCTAGTAGCAATGGCAAAACATTGAAAGTTATTGAAAACGGACACAATTTAATCTGAGTTCTGTTTATGAAGAATAACCTGGCAACTATGTTTAGGAAGTAAGAGTATCAACAGAGTAGGGAGAAGAAACAAAGCTTTTACGAATCACAGTGGTGGGTAGTTGTGAGGGTGAGGGCCTCGGTGGTTTCCGCAGGAAAGTGCATGCAGTTTCACTGTTGAGAAAGGAAGGGCAAGGGAGGGCCTGAACATGAGACACTCATACTTAGAGTATGGAGTGAGATGGAAGCTAACACTGAAGGACTTTCAGGGCACAAAACGTACAAACTGTTGCTCATTTTCCTGTCTTTCACAGCCACAAACTAGGCACTACATCATGTCTTCTTAACGTTATTAGAAGTTTGGTAGCATGCATTTTGAAGCCCTCATGTCCACAACATGTTCCCCCAAAATTTGCATGCTACTGATTAGTAAAATTAGTAAAAATAAATAAATAAATGAAGAGTGAAATTCAACATGTCCAAATAAAGTGGAATGAAAGACTATTGCTGGCTAGCAGAATTCCTGGGATTTGCCTCTGTTCACTTGAACACAAACCTGCCTCCACTGTGGAGTTAAATGTAATATGAGTCCTCAGGGTGCCCAGCTGTGTTCCTACATACCTTGAGGGTATGATGTTAAGCAAAATAAATGAGACAGAGAAAGGCAAATGCTGCAAGGTTTCACTCAAATGTCAAAGACAATAAATACAGGGATAAAGAGACTAGATTAGTGGTTACCAGAGGGAAAGGGAGTTGGGGGGTTGGTGAAAGGGATAAAATGGCACATACTCATGTTGATGGATGAAAAGTAGACTTCTAGGGGTGAGCACGATGAAGTGTATTCAGAAATTGATAAACGATAATATATACCCAAACTTACACAATCTTATAAACTATTATGATCTCAATAAAATTACTTGGGAAAAAAATATTGTACTCAAGTCCTGTTCAGAAGACCTACAATATTTTAGTGCTTAATAATTTATAAAGCTACATTGAAGAATATGCAAAGCATCTTTGTGTTTTGTTCCAATTATTCTAGTATGACATGAGCACTTGTTTAAAATTCTTTATATTTTTTAAAAATGAATACAGATATTTTAAGAAGTATATTACTGCTAATACCGTAAGTCATTAAAACACTAGGGCAATTACAACTGCAAAAACTTTGCACACTAACCAAACAGAACCACATCTAATCTGCACAATTGTGCGACTGTTTTAATAAAAAGAGAACAGATATTGGTGTGAGATCTAAACATTTCTCTTTAACATTTTTGTCACTGAATTTATGACTTTCTTATTTCTCAGGCTATAGATAATTGGATTTAACAAAGGAATGATGACAGTGTAAAATAGAGAGTCCATCATATCTTGGTCATCTGCTTGTGTTGATCCAGGGCGCACATACATGAAGAGAAGAGGGCCATAGTATAAAGAGACAGATAGGAGATGCGCTCCACAGGTGGAGAAGGCTTTCCTGATGCCTTGTATAGACTTTCTTTTTAAGATTGTAAAGAGAACAAGTGTATACGACACAAGAACTGTCATGATGGTGAACACTTGTATTGACCCAGAGGAAATAAAAACCATCAGAACATTAATTGAAGGGTCAGTACAGGAAATCCTAAACAATGGCTTGATGTCACAGTAAAAGTGATGTATTATGTTGTAATTACAGAAGGTTAATCTGAACAAAAAACCTACATGAATTAAGGAATGAAGAAGGCCACCTAAAAAGGACAAAACTAATAGCTTATTGCATAGTCTATTGGTCATAATCACAGGATAAAGTAAAGGTTTGCAAATGGCCAAATAGCGATCATATGCCATTGCTGCCAAAAGAAAACATTCTGTGGTTGCACTGAATGCAAAGGAAAATAATTGTATCACACATTCAGAGATAGACATCATCTTACTCTTGGCAAAGAAGTTGACCAGCATCTTGGGGGTCACTGTGGATGATAGCCAAGCATCCATGAAGGCTAAACTTCCAAGGAACAAGTACATGGGGATGTGAAGGTGAGGGTCATTGCAGATGAGTGCAATCAGTCCAAGGTTTCCCACAATAGTGATGAGATATATCACCAAGAACACCAGGAACAGGTGGATGTGCCACTCCTGTTGAAATGAAAGTCCTGCTAGAACAAACTTTGTCAGAAATGTTGCATTTTTAGTATCCATGTCATTACTGGGTGGCCCCTGAAAAGAAATGCAGTAAGTGTAAAAGAACATTCACTAAGACTGTATAAAATAATTGAGGGGCCAGCCCCAGTATCTTAATAGTTAAGTTCGGCATGCTCTGCTGTGGTAGTCCATGTTCGGTCCCTGGGCACGGACCTATACCACTAGTCTGTTCGTCACCATGCTGTGATGACAGCTCACAAACATAATAGAGGAAGATTTGTAGCAGATGTTAGCTCAGGGCAAATGTTCCTCAGCAAAAAAAGAAAAAAAAATTAATAAAACAAAATTGGAGGGAAGTAGTTGAAATGAAACCATACACTATTGATAATGCACTTAATTTTGTTTACTACTACTCTAATATATGGAAAGTAACTTGGGGAATTGATGTACTGGAAAATGCAATTATTTTGCTTCACAAATATCAGGAATTAACAGATTTAGGAAAAAGGAAAGAATTTCTAAACATTAGCTCAATTTATGGAGACATTTGTGTGTATTAGGGAAATTCTGTGTCTGGGACGCAGGTGAGTGCCTAGGGAAATGAAGTCTGAATTATTATGAAATGAATTGAATGCAGTAGAAAGGATCTTGAACTTTATTCCTAAAGTAATAGACAGGTACTTAAAACTTTTACGACAAGGAGTGGCATGGTAATGCATTCTTAAATTAAATATTTGGTAGTATAGAAAATATTCTGCAGGGAAGGGAAACTAGATACAAATTAGGAAGCTTTTACTCTTGTCCAGTGGTTCCCAAACAAGATTACACATCAGAATTGTCTGGAGAACCTTTTGTACAAAATATAGATGGCCAGGTATTGCTGTAGAAATTAATTTAGTGGGACAAGAATAAAGTCTAATAAGCTGCATTTCCTAATTGCCCTACCTTGATTCAAATGCATGTGAAGTTCTTAGTCTATGTGAGATATGATATTGAGATATGGGGAGTGATGAGGAGGACAAATAGATAGATCAGAATAAATCAGAATGTAGAATAACTAGGACTCAGTGACATATTAGATGTGAAGAGAATGGTCAGTGAGGGAGAAGGGGACACTTGGTGACTGGTAGATGGTCATCAAAAATTTAGTTTGAAAACTCAGATGCAGTGGCCAATTTGTGGAGAGAGCATCTGAACATAGAGGTGAGTTAGCTTAGTTGTATGAGGCTACTAGAGCTTAGTAGAAACAAAGACTTAGGTGTCATTTGGGTAGCTGAAGGCACACTTATGGATGACCTATCCCTATTGTTGAGAGTGCATAAAGTAAAGAGAAGAAGGGCATGGAAAGAAACTTGAGGAAGTTATATTAGAGAGGTTATGAATTAGGGGGCCAGCCCAGTGGCATAGTGGTTAAGTTCGTATGTTCTGCTTCGGTGACCCACGGTTGCTTGTTTGGCTCCTGGGCATGGAGCTTCACACCACTCTTCAAGACATGCCATTGTGGCATCCCACACAGAACAACAAGAAGGACTTGCAACTAGGATATGCAATATGAACTGGGGCTTTGGGGAGAAAAAATAAATAAAAGAGGAAGACTTGTAACAGATGTTAGCTCAGGCCCAATCTTCCTCACGAAAATACATTATAAACTAGATATGTGTCACTTTTAGACAGCTAAAAACTGATCCTCTTTTCCAGCACATGCTTCTTGGTATCAGACAAAGGCCACCACTTGCTCCCAAAGTCAGAGCCAGAAGCTCACTTTCCCATCCCCCTTGCACTCGGAGTGAGGGACTTGATCTAGATTTGACCAAACTCACCTACTCTGGGTTTGGAATATGGATAGAGGGAGACAAAGGGACAGGGAAAAAAGAGAATTTTGCTTGCAAAGTCAGCCAAGGCGGCAACACCAAGACCCCAGCAAGTGCATCGTCCTGCATCCACACCAACAACACTGATTACAGCGTGAGCCGTGCCATCCAGAGCTCAGCAACAGAGACAGCAGCTCTTATTGAGCTGGTACAGGTACAGGTTCCTTCTAGTGCTGTTCATTTTTCAGTTGATTCCTCCAATTTTCCTGAAATTTCTATTTTAGAGTCAATTTCCATTCAACTAACTGGTGTCCAGTTGCAATCAAGAGCCCTGGCCACAACCAGAGATAGGGAGAGACCAGAAAAGGATACTGAGCAGAGTGACCACAGAAACAGGAGGGAGCCTGGACAACTGAGTGCTGTGCACTTGGAGAAAGAAAAGATGCTCAAGCTCATGATGAAGTAGAGTGCCAATCACAAAAATGAATGCTGTGGGAGAACAAGGAGTGAACAGAGATCAGTGAGTCTAGGAAATAAAATATTTTAGTGTCTTGGGGCCAGCCTGGTGGCGCAACAGTTAAGTTCGCATGTTCTGCTTCGCTGGTTTGGGTCCCGGGTACGGACATGGCACCGCTTGGCAAGCGATGCTGTGGCAGGCATCCCACATATAACGTAGAGGAAGATGGGCATGGACGTTAGCTCAGGGCCAGTCTTCCTCAGCAAAAAGAGGAGGATTGGCAGCAGATGTTAGCTCTGGGCTAATCTTCCTCAAAAAAACATACATATATTTTAGTGTCTTTAGTGACAAAAGTTTCCATTTTTTGATGGAGGTGAGGCCAGAGAATAATGAGAAGCAACTGGGAAACATGGTGCCCAAGGTGAGGGGGATGTTTTCGAGTTCTCCAAGAAATGTGGAAAACTGTTGGCGTGTGTCCACCACCTGTAGACAAAAGTAATTTTTTTTCCAATAGAGCATCTTACTAAAATTTTTCAAAAGAGAGGAGAGGAGAAAAAGAAGAGACAGGGATTGGAAAGAGTGGAAAGTGGAAATTTGAGTGAGTGAAAAAAAAGAGAGGAAGAGAGTAACAGAGACAGTTATGGATCAGTGTGGAAAAGAGAAGCCAGTGCAGACAGTGGAAATGTCTGAGAAAGACTGAGGGGAAGGAGTGGAAGACTCAGAGGGGGGGTGAATCTTTGTCTTAAGCCTGGTTTCCACTAAGAGTTGTGAACACTGAGAATCCTTTCCTTTTCTTTTAGTCAGAATTTCAAGTTTATTTTCCTATGGAATTTGTGTATGAAAGAGATTTTCATTTTAAATTTTACCTTAGAAACTTTGCACTGTTCATTGATATACCAGCACTATTTGCAAGTTCTTTCTATATTTAAAGTTGTTTTATCTTTGTTATTACTGTCATTAGAACTGCCTTGTCCAGAAATTCTGCTGGTTTTACTTGAGAAAATTTTCTTCTCCACCAGCTTTATTAGCAGAATAAAATTAAGCCAAAGATTAGAATCTAATTCAGGTAAATAACCAATGCCAATAATTGTAGTTGTCCAGTGTATTTTTATTTGGAACGGGCTTCCTTCCATGCAATTCCAAACCACTAAATAATAAAAAATTCTCAAATTCAACATCTGGTTACTTATTAAATCATAAAGCTGGAACAAGCAGCGGAGGGACATTTTCTGTGTATTTTTTCTATGTATGTATTTAAAATATTCAGTGAAATTATCGTTGGAAGTTGGTGAATAAATAGAAGAGCTAATACGTAAGTGACTTACCTTAAAAGTTTAATCAGAGAATGTGATTAATTAAAAAAATAGGCCTTTGAATCAGAGTAACAAGAAAGATTTCTTAGGTAGGAAACATATGACATGATATTTAAATCCAGTGTAAATTGTTTAACATTCTACTTCTCTGAAACTTATCTTATGAGTTATTATGTAATGTTATAAAGGTAATAAATCATTGAGAGAACAAGTCAGTCTTACATACAGATATTTTGCTTCTCCAAATTTAGACACAAAAATAAGCTGTACAGATAATTACTAACTGTTTTACATTTTCACATGCTTTTCATGACACCTTGTAAATCAATCAAATTTTATTATAAATTATACACTATTTTGACTATTTTATATAAAGAACACTAATCGTTATAGAATTCATGACTCTCTTACCCATGTCTTGTAGAAATTGTGCAGATACTCTCAATACATTAGGTTTTCTAGAGTAGAAATATATGCAAAAGCACAGGAATGACAAAAACTTGGGTAGCAGTTCCTTGCACACTGATTCATTTTGGAAGCTTCATTTCTCAAGCTCACAAAAATGTGGTTTATTTTAATTTGCTTCTAAGATGAGTCAACCAATTATATAACTGTGCATTTTTGCCAGAAGAGGAAGGAATGAAGAACTGAAATTCCCCCGACAGCACCAAAGGATTCCCTTTAGGACAAAGCTAAGCTGTTCTTCTGGGCATTATGGATTTGGACATGTGTGAGAAGTCCAGGTTGTCCCACAGGGTATTACAGACTCTGAAATCATAACCATCAAGTCCTTGTAGAAAGTGCTAGATTTAAAGATTGAAATTGGACTTTATGCTACTGTTTTCAATGACAGATGACTCTTCTGACGTGTTTATGCAAACTCAAGGTTACCTATAAATTTTGATGCTCTGAATCCTTTGATCAGCGTGGTCTTGTCTGAGCTAATCAGATATGATTTTAATGAGGACAGAGTTCTAGATTCCCTTCAGGAGCCAACTCCAAGAAAGTTGTCCTCCTCATGCAAACTGAAGCTCATATTCATAACTTTACCTAAATCTCCACTTTAAGCTGAAATCCAATGAGAAATGTTATTAGGCAAAGGTGAGGGGAGGAGTAAAGAAAAACAGAGCAAAGGACCACAGTGGGAGGTGGCCTAGATCAGAGCTTCCCAATAACGCCTGTGTATCTCCTGGAGATCTTGTTAAAATGCAGATTCTGTCTCAGAGGTCTGGGTGGCACCAGAGGGCCTTCATTTCTAACAAGGTGATGCCTGCAGACATGTGCCATCCGCAGGGCCTTCTTCATTGGAGGACCTAGATTATCAGAGAGCTAGATCCCTGGAGAAGCTCAACACGGTCAATGGAGCTGGCATGCCAAGAGAGAAGCAGGAGCTGGATGGGGCCAGGAAGGCCAGCCTGGGTGGGATCACAGGAGGCCAGGTCAGGGCGTTTATTCTTTATGCCAAATTGAGGGAAAACTATTGAGGGATTTTGAACATTGCATTAAGGTGTTCACATTTGCCTTTAATCGTTAACAGGGAGGTTGACAAGGAACATTCATTCAGAAAAATAATGATATTATTTATGTCAAAATGCTATAATGTTAAAATAGCGAGAGTTTGGTTTCATATCTGAAGGATATAAAAATGTTTAACCTCTATTTGGGACTTGATTTACAGTGAGGGGGAAAGCAGAAGGCATACTTTTTGGTAGACTTATTAATCAATTATCCCAGGAGCATAGAATTTTTCTACTGAAAGCCAAAAGAAGGAGGAAAAAAAAAACAACAGAGGTAAAAGAAGATTCACTGTGAAAACCAAGCAGATGAGTGGAGAGAGCAGTAGAATGTGCAGAGGTAGCTTCAACATAACCCAAACTTGACGTAAATTTACTGCCCCCTTCAATTTAGTGCATTATCTCCTAACTCACTTTGTTGACTGTGAGTACAGAGGTCTACATTGCTCTTCCAGTATGAACAGTCTTTCAACTTTAGTCACTTAATAGGTGGGTCGTGATATCTCATTGTGTTCTTCATTTGTGTTTACTCAATGACGAATTATACTGAGCCTATTTGTGTATTCTGTTTAATGTATATATGTCTTGTTTAGTGAGGTGTCTGTTCAAATTTTTTGCCAATTGTTATACATTTTCTTATGATTGAGTTTTGAGAATTTTCCGTATATTCTGGATACAGGCTTTTCATCAGATACATGATTTGCAAACATTTTCTCAATAATCTTGATCTTATTTCCATTCCACAAGATATCTCACTCATTCATTATGCTGACTGGACCTAGTGAGCAATGAACAGCAATTACTCTAGACTTATTGGTAGACATTTGCACGCCAGAAGGTAATAAATAAATCCAGCAAAAATTCAGGGCCCATTGGTCTCTGGGAAATTTCCAGGGGTCCAGTTGTGTGAGTCATGTGGATATAACCCTTATAAGGTGGAGGATAAGTTGTTGTAACCCTCCTGCAACCAAAAAAGAAGCACAAGACCTAGTGTCCTCAGTGGTTTTTAGAGGCAACATTGTTCTCGTTTGGGTGTAGACTTTGACTCAATTATCAAGTGACCAAAAATCTGCTGGTTTTGAGTGTGGCTCAAAACAGAAGAAGGATTTTGGAAATCTCTAGACTGCTGTGCAAGCTACTCTGCTACTTGGACTATGTGATCCAGCAGTAACACTGGTGCTTGAAGTGGTGGTCGCAGATAGGGATGCTGTTTGGAGCCCTTTGTGGGTCTCTATAAGAAAATCACAAGGCAGACCCTTAGATTTGGAGCAAAACTCTGCAAACACTGCAAATAATTAGTGTCCATTTGATAAACAGCTGTTGGCCTGCTACTGGACTATAGTAGAGACTGATGCTTAAACATAGACCACAAATTTCATGGGGCCAGTGGTACCTCTCATGAACTGAGTGTTAAATGACCCATGAAACCATGCATTTGTGAGGGCACAGCCACAACGTCACCAAAAGGAAGTGCTATATACATGATCTAGCCTGAGTAGGCCCTGAAGGCACCAGTAAGTTTCATGAAGAAGTGGCCCAAATATCCAGGACCCCATGTCTGCTCCACTGGCTTCTCTATATCAGCCTGCACTTATGGCCACATGGAGAGTTCTCAGTAATCAGTAGACTGAGGCAAAGATGACCTGGGCCTCAGTTAACAATGGTGCCACAGGAAATGCAGACATCATTCAAAAGTGGACAAATACAGACACTGTCTGGGAGATCCCTGAAAGAAAATGGTGAAGGAAAATCCTTCCACTGGCAGAGCTTAGAGCAATTCACCTGGCTTTTTCACTTACCTAGTAGGAAAAATGGCCAGATACGAGATTATGTAATGATTCATCCACTTTGGCCCATGGTTTGGAAGGATGGTCAGGGAGTTTGAAGCAATATTACTGGAAAATTGATGGCAAGGAAATTTGTAGAAGAGCTATGTGGTTAGACCCCTCTAAATGGGCAAAACATTTGAAGATATTTATGTTCCATGTGAATGCTCACAATGTGACATCAGCAGTGGAGAATTTTAGTAATCAATTGAATAGAATGACCCATTCTATAGACACCAGTCAACCTCTTTCTGCAGCCACCCCTGTCATCACCAAAAGTGCTCATGAAAAAAGTGGTTATTGTGGCAGGAATGGAGGATGTGCCCAGACACTGCTACATAGACTTCCACTCATCATGGCTGACTTGGTTAGGCCCATTGCTGAGTGTCCAGTCTGCCAACAACAGAGATAAACACAAAGTCCCCAGTATGGCACCATTCATAGGGGTTATCAGCCAGCTACCTTGCTGAAAGTTGATTATATTGGGTAGATTATAATGTAATGGAAGGGCAGTGTTTTGTTCTTACAAAAGTAGACATTTATTCTTGATGTAGATTTGCAATCTTGCATGCAATGTTTCTGCCAAAACTCTGTCCATGGATTTACAGAATTTCTTGTCTCCTGTCGTAGTATTCAATGCAGCATTGCTTCTAATCAAGGAACTTGCTTCATAGCAAATGAAATGCAGCAATGGCCTCATTCTTATACAATTCCTTATCTTACCATTTTGCCATCATCCTCATACAGGTAGTTTGACAGAATGATGGAATGGCCTGCTGAAACTCTGTCACAGCACCACCTAGATGACATTACCATGCAGAGCTAGGCCAGGTTCTCTAGAAGGCTGTATATTTTCTGAATCAGCATCCATTACTTAGTACTGTTTCTCCCATAGCTAAGATTAACTGGTCTAGGAGTCAAGTGATGAAAATAAGAGTGGCATCACACACTATTACCCCTAGTTACCTGCCAGCATAATTTTTGCTTCCTGTTCTCATGGACTTATGCTCTGTGGGCCTAGAGGCCTTAGATCCAAAGGGAGGAAACCTTCCATCAGCACAGACAACAATGATCCCATTGAGCAAGAAGTTAAGATTGTGTCTTGGCCACTTCGTGCTCCTATGCCTCTGAATTATCATGCAAAGAAGAAAGTTACTGTGCTGGCTTGTATGAATGACCCTGACTACCAAAAAGAAATTGGATTACTCCTACACAATGGAGGTTAGGACAAGTACATCTGAAATTCAGATCACCTAGGGTGTCTCTTAGTAGTACCATTCCTCGTAAATAAGGTAAATGGAAAATTCAACAAACCAATCCAGGCAAGACTTCTAATGGCCCAGACACTTCAGGAATGAAGGTAAAGAAAAATGACCAACTCAGATGCTTACTGAAGGCAACAAAGGGAATATGGAATGGATGGTTGAAAAAAGTAATTACAAATACAAGCTGTGACCACACGACTGGTTACAGAAATGAGGACTGCAATTGCTATGATTATTTACTCCTCAGTTTGGTAAGAATATATTTCTGTGTGCGTACATTTGTGTGTGTGTGTGTGTATTTATGTATGTATACATACATACATACATACATAGCAAATATCTTTGTTTTGTTTCCACTCTTATGCTCTCCTCATGTAACAAAATGTATTGACTTTAAATTGTAGTAATTAAGTATTGTTAGTTTTAAATCACACTATTTAAGTTAGCAGATATCAAAGAGAAGATTAAACATCACTCAAGTATTTAACCTCCTCCTCTGGGGAAGGGCTTAGTGCATTTCTGGTTGTATACAGCATAATTTTGTCATTTTGGACAGTATTCTGACCTTCCTATTGTCTTATTCAGAGTTTAAGTATGGTTTAAGGAATTGCGTATGGATGCCACATTGACAATGAGTGGACTTGTGCTGATTCATTTTGTGTGTCAATATGACTCAGACATGGATTGTCCAGATATCTGGTTAATCATCATTTATGCTTATGTCTGTAAGGGTGTTTCTGGAAAATATTAGTATTAAATTAGCAGACTGAATAAAGCAGTCAGTGTTCCCTAATGCTGGTGGGCATCATCTAATCCATCAAAGGCCTGAATGGAACAAAAAAGCAGAGGAGGTTGAATTTGCTCTCTGCCTGACTGGTTAATCTGTGACATTGATCTTCTGCCCTGGGCTCTCATGGTTCTCAGGCCTTAAGGTATCCTGGAATCTATACCATCAGCTCTCCTATGATCAGACCTTAGAACTACACCATCGGTTTTCCTGGGTCTCTACCTTGAAGACAGTAGATCGTGGGATTACTTAGTCTCTATAATCATGTGAGCCAATACCTTACAATAAATGTCTTTAGATATAGATATAGAGAAGATATAGGTAGAGATTGATATAGATTTATCTATATATTTGGGTTTATATACATATGTTATTGGTTCTGTACTCTGGAGAACCTTGAATGATACAAACACTAGCGTACATTTAGTTTACTTCTTTCTTTATCTTGAAAAATAGAGGGAAATATCATGATGTAACTGTTAGTTGTTACCCTCTAAATCTGACTTAGAAGGTACCTTCTCCGAAGAGGCATTATATTATGATAGAATAAGGATTATCTTGTATACAAAATTTCTTTGAGAATGATGGTCCAAAAGTTGATCCAGTTTGACAATTAAATTTTCTAATAAACAGATGTTTCTCTCGTTAACTTTATTGACATACAGCAATAGGGTTTTGATGGGCTATCATCACTGTCAATGATGGAATAATTCAATCAAAGAATAATTCACTTTAGGTGTATGATACGATTGTCATGAAAGAAACTTAGAAGGTGAGCTGGCATGGAACAGCCATTCCAGGCCCAGTAATCTCCTGGGCTCGTTACAAGATTAAAAAAAAGAGTAATATACTCTTACTGCAAAGATAAGAAGCGTACTAAGACTTCTAAAGTATAATCTAAAAAAAGCCTATAGGCCAAAAATAGGTATTACACAAGGCCATTTGTGTATTAAAGGAATAAACAAAATACTGAATATTTCAAATGAGGGAATATTGCTCTCCCATTTGGGGTAATCTGGAAATGCATTCTGGGAGCTGTAACATTTGAGATAGACCCTGAAGAAAGGATAGCATTTCAATTGTAAAAGAATATGGAGGCATTTAGTTGGCGGCAGGCATTTTTGTGGAGTGACCTGTATTAATGGAAGCATGTACCTGAGGGGATGGTGTGTCCAGAAGGCTCACACAGCGTCCATCGAAAGAAATGTAGGGGAAGAGGCTTCAGAGTTTAAACAGGTTTTATTGGAAAAGACTTCAAATAATGCCAGGAAGAAAACTCCAGGTAAATATTTATATATACTTGTATATATATTTTTATATATATAAGTTTTAACATATGTATTATATATATTTCTCTATAGATATGTATATATGTTTATATATCATGTAATCTGTACATACAGATAAACAGATAAACATAAACTAGTGCATGTATACATACACACAGATCAAGATACATATACCATGTATACATATAACCGATTAGAAATGACAATACTTCAAAAGTCACTAAGAGGAATGTGATTTAGTCAGAGTTCTCTTTATTAAGGATAATCTGGCAGCAATGTTTGGAGGTAAGAGATTATCCACAAGATGCAGGAGATAAGTTAGTAGAGTTTTGCAGCTCACAGAGGCTGTTAGTTCTCAGGGGAGGGTCTGAGTGCTATCAGCAGAAATGCGTATGGAAACAGTGATGAGAGAGGAAGGGCAGGGGTGGACCTGAAGACCATCACTCATTGTACTTAGAGCATGGAGTGTCACAAAAACAAATGTTTAATGACTTTTAGGCATAAAACATCCAAACTCTTGCTCATTTTCATGTCTTCCCCAGACAGCCACTTGTCACCATTACATCGTATCCTCTTAACATCATTTAAACTTCGGTAGCATGCATTTGAAGTCTCTCACTGTCAACAACATAATCCATACTCATGATGTATTACTGATTTCTTTATCTAATTAGTTTCCTTTTTTAAAAATTCTTGGAAGATTGAGAATGAGAATATTTTTTTCCTATTCTGCCATGTCTTTTCCTCTCTATGCCCATCCAAAATAATTTCTGAAATCTTATCTCTTAGCTTTCTGAATTATGAAGCACTTCAGATTATCCTACAGTCAGTTGAAAAGTGCCTTTGAAGGCATTTTAGTCAGTAAAAGGCGACTCCTCCTTCTCATTGCCCATGGACACACACTGGGCTAAGAGCATCCTCTTACAGTTTGGCCCAAATTTCCCTGTCTTAACTCTCTTCACATTTTTTTTCAATGTTTTCCCTGTTCTTTTTATTTCTCTCTGTGATCTGTGAGTTGAATCCCCACAAGAAGTGAAATTCACCATGTCCCATATAAAGTGGAATGAAAGACCTTTGACGGCTAGCAGAAGTCCAGGATTTGCCTCTGTTCACTCAAACACAAACCTGCCTCCACTGTGGAGTTAGATGTGATCTGAGTCTCCAGGCTGCCAGGTAGTGTTACTGTCAAAGACATTAGAATTGAGTCCTGTTTGGGAACTGCATTAATTTCATGCTTAATACATTTATAAAGCCACAATGAAAACAGACAAATGTAAAATATTTTGTTTGTTTTTGTCCTGAATTATTTTAGTATGACAAGAACACCTGATTAAATTCCTCTGTTTTTGAGTAACATACACACATATATGAAGATGTTTTTAGGTACTCGCACCTTAATGCATTAAGATCTAGGTCAGTTATAACTACAAAAAGCTTTGCTCACTAACCAAAACTGAGCTATATCTAATCTGCGCAATTTTATGACTATTTTAATACAAAGAGAACAGATAGTAGCATGAAATCTAAAAAATTCCCTTTAACATTTTTGCCAGTGAATCTATGACTTTCTTATTTCTCAGGCTGTAGATTATTGGATTTAACAAAGGAATGATGATAGTATAAAATAGAGAGTCCATCGTATCTTGATCATCTGCTTGTGCAGATCCAGGGCGCACATACCTGAAGGCAAGAGGACCATAGTATAAAGAGACAGATAAGAGATGGGCTCCACAGGTGGAGAAGGCTTTCCTGAAACCTTGCACAGACTTCCTTTTTAAGATGGTAAAGAGAACAAGTGTATAAGAGACAAGAACAGTCAGAATGGTGAACACCTGTATGGACCCAGCAAAAATAAATACTATCAGAAAATTAATAGAAGGGTCAGTACAGGAAATCTTAAATAATGGCATAATGTCACAGTAAAAGTGATGTATTATGTTGTATTTACAGAAGGTTAATCTGAATATGAGACCAATGTGAATTGTGACATGAAGAAGGCCACCAAAAAATGACAAAACTAATAGCCTAATGCATAGTCTATTGGTCATAATCACAGGATAAAGTAAAGGTTGGCATATGGCCACATAGCGATCATATGCCATTGCTGCCAAAAGAAAACTTTCCGTGGTTACACCGATTCCAAAGAAAAAAAATTGTATCAAGCATTCAGAGAAAGAGATCATCTTATCTGTGGCAAAGAAGTTGACCAGCATCTTGGGGGTCACAGCAGATGATAAGCAAGCATCTACAAAAGCCAAACTCCCAAGGAATAAGTACATAGGGATGTGAAGTTGAGGGTCATTCCATATGAGAGCAATCAGAACAAGGTTCCCCACAATAGTGGTGAAATAAATAACCAAGAACATCAGGAACAGGGGGATGTGCCACTTGTGTTGATAAATAAGTCCTGAGAGAATAAACTCTGTCAGCAACGTTGCATTTTCCATTTCCATGTCCACACTGCGTGTTGCCTGAAAGGAAATGGAGTAAATGAAAAAAATATATCACTGAAGATTTATAATGTGAAAATACACAAGAAGAGAGTTGAGGTAAATATATACACGTCAGAATTTCCCCTTAATTTTTTTCATTACTTTTATAATAGATGGAATCCATTTTTGGGGAATCGAACATGTGAAGAAAAGTGTACTAATTTCAGTTCAAAAAATGTTCAACAATGAACTTATTTAGAAAAAGGAAAGTCTTTTTAAGTATATGCTAAATTTCTGGGGAGACTATTGAGTGTGTTGGGGAAATTGTGTGTGTGGAACACTGATGTTGGGTCAAGGGAAAAGAAGTTTGAATGGCCTGGGTAGTGGAATGAATACAATGGCCTGTGAAGGATCTTGAACTTTATCTTTAGGCAATTAACACGCACTGAAAACTTGAGGTGTGGAGTGGTATTATAAGGTATTTTAAAACATAAATATATGGCAGTGTAGAAAGCAGGCTTCTTGGGGTGGAAATTGGACTCAGAAATACAAGTCAGGAAGCTGATATTCTTGTCCAGTGGATCCCAAACCAGACGACACACCAGAATGGTCTGAGCAAGTTTTTGCACAAAATATAGATTGTGAGTTATCACAGTAGAAATTAATTCAGTGGGTCAAGAATGGGTCTAATATCTGCATTTTAAAAATGTTCTTCAACTGATTCACATGCATGTTGAGTGCCTAGTCAATGAGTGATCTGAAATTGGGAGTGATTAGGAGGAATAAGAGAGAGATGCAAAAGAATGCAGAATATAGAGTCACTAGGACTTGGTGACGAGTTACATAGGAAGGAGGTGGTCACTGAAGGAGAGAATAGTGTCTTGGTAACTGGGTAGATGGTCATCAAAGTTGAGATCGAGAACTCAGATGCTCTGGCCAGTTTGTGGAGACAGCATCCTCTGAACATCCCAGTTAGAGAGCTTAGTAGTAAGAATCTACTAGAGCTTGAGACAAATAATGTCTTTGGAGTTACTGGGGTAGCTGAATGCATATTTATGGTGGCCTACCTGTTGGATAGAGTGCATAAAGTTGAGAGAAGAAGGACATGGAAAGAAATGGGAGGAAGTTTATCAAAGAGTTTATAAAGTAGATACACAGCTTACATGAGATGGCCAACATTGGATCCCATTTTCTACCATGTAGTCTTAGGGGCCTGCACACGTTACCACCACTCAAGAAGCCAAAAGAGCCAGAAAATGACTTTGCCATTCCCCATGCACTGGAGTGAAGGGACTTGACCTAGATTTGACAAATCAAACCCACTGAACCTACATTTGAAATATGGAGAGAAGGAGAAAATGGTACAGGATCACATGGTACAGGATCACAGAGAATATTGGTTACAAATATGGCAATGGGAAGAGACCAGCAAATGCAACCTGCACCCAGAACAAGAGGATTGTCAGTGTGAGCTGCATTCCAGGTTCAGCAGCAGTGACAGGGGCTCTCATTCAGTTAGTGATGGGACTTGATTTTGGCTGTTAGTTGGCTTCTTTGTTTTCTTCTTTTCTACCCATTTTTTTCAGCTAATTCCTCCAATCTTTCTTGCATTTCTGTGTTAGAGCCAATTTCCATTCAATTAATTCATTTCTCATTACAACCAAGAGATCTGGTTCTCAGCAAAGAAAGACTAGGGAGAGATCAGATGAGGGTAGTGAGCAGAGTGATCAGGGAAGCAGGAAGGAGACTGGACAGCTGAGTGTTGTGGACTTAGAGGGAAAGATGATCAAGAAGAATGAAGGAAAGTACATGTCAGATGCCAATATAAATACTCTACTAAGACAGGGAGTGACCAGAGTTCATTGAATGTGGACATTAAGAGATTGGTAGTGGCTTTAGTGAGAGAAGTTTCCATTTTTTGATAGAGTTTGGGCCAGAAAATCACAAGAAGTGAAAGGAAAACCGGTGAGTGGAATGATACAGAGAACTCCGAGAAATTTGGAGAACAGTTGGCATTTCTCCACTTCTAGACACCTGTAGGGGTTTTTTTCCTCTGGAACATTTTAATAAAAGTTTTCACAAGAAAGGAGAGGAGAGTAGGACATGGAGAGGAAAAAGGGAACAGGAGAAATGGGAAGGAAATATGTAAGAAAACAAGATGGAAAATAACAGAGACAGAGAGTGTCAGTGTAGGAAAGACCAGGAAGAGGGAGAGAGGAAGTCACTGAAAGGCTGAGGGGATGGGAGGGGAGGCTCAGAGGTTGGGGTGAGTATTTGTCTTCACCCTGGCATTCCTTAAGGTTGTTAGTCGTGAGAATCATTTTTTTCAAATCCATGTTTTCCTGTGGAATTTGTGTGTGAAAAAGAGACCTCAATTTTAAATTTTATTTTATACACTTTGGATTATTCATAAATACATTGGCACTGCCTGAAAGTTCCTTCCATATTTAAAAGTTGCTTTTTCTTTGTTATTGCAGTGATTATAAATGAACTTCTGCTGGTTTTACTTGAGAACACTTTCCTCTCCACCAGTTGTGAGATATTTTGTTTGTTTGAGGGGTTTCTTTTTAGCACAATAACACTAAGCCCAAACTGGGTCCCAAACAAAGACAGTACAAATAATGAACATCAAATAATTCCAGTTGTTAAGTAGGTTTTTATATGGAATGACCTGCTTCCCTGCAATCCCAATCAATAATTAATTGAAATCTCTCAAAGTTACCTTGTGTGTTACCTTGTATGTGGGCACTTATTGAGTCATGAATGCTGGAAAGCTTAGTGGAGGGACATTTCCTACATATTTCCTGATGTATATATAGATATAGATATATATGGTTGATATATATATAACTATATATATAAATACATAATGATCTCTATATATTTCCGTTTATATTCTATATGTACATTTTAATGTTCCATATTCAAAATACTCAACAAAATTGTCAGAAGTAGGTGAAAGGATAGAGGAATTAATATTTAAGTAATTTACTGTAAATGTTTTAGTCACTGGTTAATAAAACAGAATGGATCTTTCTGTCTGAATCATCAGGATGATTTCTTGTATAAGAATCATATGACCTGAAACTTTAAACCCACTTTTAAATTACTTAACTTTCTAGTTTACCAAAATTTGCCTTTGAAAATCTTTATAGTTAGGTTAACAAAACAATAAAATATCCCAAAAGGGAACAATTTAGTCTTACAGCTATTTTTCATATCCCAATTTTAGTCATAAAATAAAATACACAATTAATTCACTTTTCTCTACACATTTCCACGTGGTATTTTGATATCTTGTAAACAGAATCTAATGTTATTATAAGTTAAACCATATCTTAAATTTTTTAAATGAAAAATAATGACTATTATAGAATTCATTTTTCTCTTACCCATATCTCGTAAGAAATTGTGGACATCTTTTCTAAGAGACAGGCTTTGTAAGAAGAAAAATATACAATAGCCCAGGAATGGCAACAACATAGGCATCAACTCTTTGCACACCGATTCAGTTGGAGGCCTCATTGCCCAAGCTTAGGAAAATGTGGTTTATATTAATTAACTCTGAACACTAGTCAATCAGTTGTACAACTGTGTGCTTTTGCCAGAAGAGGAAGGATTGAAGAACTAAAATTCCCCTGATAGCACCCAAGGATTCCCTTTAAGACAAAAGTGAGCTGTTCTTCTGGGCATTGTAGGCTTGGACACGTGTGAGAAGTCCAAGTTGTCCCAAAGGGCGTTACAGACCTTGAAAACATAAACATCAAGTCATTGTAGACAGTGCTAGTTTTAACAGTTGAAGTTGTACTTTATGCCACTATTTTCCACCACAGATGACACTTCTGACATGTTTGTTTAAACTCCAGTATTCCCGTAAATTTTGATGTTCAGAGTGCTTGGATTAGTATGATCTTGTCAGAGCTAATCATCCACGATTTTAATGAGGCCAGACAAACAAAAGTAGTTGTTCCTCCCTAATGCTTGTGGACATCATCCAATCCATTGAAAGCCTGAATGGCACAAAAAGGAGAGGAAGGTTGAATTTGCTCTCTGCCTGACTAGTTGCTCTGTGACGTGGATATTCTCCTGCTTTAGGCTCTCTTTCTTCTCTGGACTTCAAACTTGCTGGAATATATACCATTAGCTCTCCTATTCTCAAGCCTTAGAATTGCACCATTGGCTTTCCTGGGTCTCTACTTTCCAGACAGATTACTCAATCTCCATAATTGTGTGAGCCAATCTCTTATAATAAATGTTTTGGATATAGATATAAATAAGATATAGATTCATATGATTTATCTATATATTTGTATTCATCTGTATCTCATTGGTTCTGTACTCTGGACAACCCTGACTAGTACAAACACTAGCTTTACATTTAGAGAACCATTCTTTATCTTGAAAAATATAAGGAAGTATGACGATGCAACTATTAGCTGTTAGCCTCAGATAACTCTGACTTAAGAGGTACCTTCTCAGAAGTCATCATCAATCCTCAAGTCATCATGGTTTGAGGATTATCTTGCATATGAAATTTCTTTGAGAATTATGGTCCAAAAGTTGACCCAGCTTGACATTTAAATTTTCTAATTAACAGACATCCCTCTCATTAACTTTGTTGACATAAGGCAATGTGGTTTTAATTGGCAATCATCACTGATAATCAAGCAATAATTCAATCAAATAATAATTCACTTTATGTGTATGATACTTGCCTGTCATGAAAGAAACTTAAGGTGAGCTGGCATGCAGCAGCCATCACAAGCCCAGTAATCTCAGAGGGCTCATTAAGATCGAAAATGAGTGATGCACTTTTAATGTTCTCTATATATTTGTGCTTTCAGATTAATTTTACAAATATTTTATGAATACTTATTTGAACTTATTTGGACTGTGTTAAGCACTGCAAAAGATAAAAAGAGTACTAAGACTTCTAAATTGTAATCTAAAAAAGGCTATAGGCCAAAAATAGCTATTAAGCAAGGGCATTTGTGTCCTAAAAGAATAAAGGAACTATTGAATGTTTCATATGAGGGAGCATTCCTGTCATCTTGCAGGTAACCTGGAAGTGTGTCACGGAAGCTCTAACATTTGAGATGGACCCTGAAGAAAGGATAATATTTCAATTGTAAGAGAAGATGGGGACATTTAGTCAGGGGCAGGCATTTTTGTGGAATTACCTGTATTAATGAAAGTGTGTACCTGAGAGGGTGGTGTGTCCAGAAGGCTTCCAGTCACTCACTTTGGGTTTCACACACAGTCCACTAGGAGAAATGCAAAGGAAAAGACTTCAGAGTTTAAACAAGTTTTCATTGGAGAGGACTTCAAATAATGCCATGAAGTAAATGCAAGATGAAGTGTATATATATACCATGGAATACTACTCAGCCATAAGAAATGATGAAATCCGGCCATTTGTGACAACATGGATGGACCTTGAGGGTATTATGCTGAGTGAAATAAGTCAGAGGGAGAAAGTCAAATACCACATGATCTCACTCATAAGTAGAAGATAAAAACAACAACAAACAAACACATAGCAACAGAGAATGGATTGGTAGTTACTATGGGGGAAATGGGGGGAGGGCAAAAGGGGTGATTAGGCTCACATGTGAGGGGATGGACTATAATTAGTTTTTGGGTGGTGAACATGATGTAATCTACACAGAATTCGAAATATATTATGTACATCCAAAAGCTAAAAAAAAAATAGTTGTGAAAAAGGTGAAGTGTGTATATATATATATACACACACACACATATATATATATATATATACACATGTATTTCTACGGATGTGTTTATATGCGTGTAGGTATGTTTATATATCACGTAGTGTGTACGTACACATGAATAAGTAAACATAAAAAGTACATATATATATACACAACACATCTAGACACATATACCATGTATGCATATAATCTGTTAGCAGTGACAATACATTAAAAGTTATTGAGAAGAATATACTTTAATTAGAGTTCTGTTTATGAAGAACAATCTGGCAGCAATGTTTGGGAAGTAAGACACTATCCACAAGATGTAGGAGATAAGTTAGTAGAGTTTGGCAGTTCACAGAGGCTGTTAGTTCTCAGGGTGAGGGTCTTAGTGGTATCAGCAAAAATGTGTATGGAAACAGTGATGAGAGAGGAAGGGCAGGGGTGGACCTGAAGATGGTCACTCATTATACTTAGACCATGGAATGAGATGAAAGCTAGCATTGAAGGAATTCGGGGCACAAAACATCCAAACATTTGCTCATTTTCGTGTCTTCCCCAGACACCCACTGGACACTATGACATCATATCTTCTTATCATTGTTTGAACTTCGGTAGCATGCACTTGAAGCTTCTTACTGTCAGCGACACATTCCAGTAAGCTTTGAATATTACCAATTTTTTATTGGTTTATTTCTTTTAAAATTCTTGTGAGACTGAGACCATCTCCTTCCTATTCTACTGCTTCTTTTTCCTTGCTATGCAATCTCATCGCTTAGATTTCTGAATTAGTGAAGCATTTCAGATTGTCTACAAAATACAGACAACTGGAAAGTGCCTTTCAAAGCATCATAGACAGTGAGAGGCGACTCCCCCTTCTCATTACTCATGAATGCACAGTAAGCTAAAAGCATCCTCCTACAATTTAACCCAAAATTCACTGTCTCAACACTCTTCTTATTTTTCTTCATTGATTTCCCACTTCTTTTTATTTCTCTGTGTGATATGTGAGTTGAATCCTCACACAAGTGAAACTCACCATGTCCCAAATAAAGTGGAAGGAAAGAGCTTCTGATGGTTGGTAGATCCTTGGATTTGCCTCTGTTCGATCAAACAGAAACCTGCTTTTACTGTGGAGTTAAATGTGATGAGTGTTCAGACTGTCCAGTTGTATTAATATCAAAGACATAATAATCGAGTCCTGCAGAGGAACTACACTGTTTTAGTGCTTAACGAGTTTATGAAGCCACATTAAAAAAATACAAGCAGTAAAGTATTTTGCTTTCCTCTTTAATTATTTTAGTATGACATAAAGACCTGTTTAAAATTCTTTGTATTTTTTGAATGACAAATGCACATATATTAATGTTTTTATTAAGTACTCCCACCGTAACTCATTAAAACATTTGGACAATTACAATTAAAAAAAAACTTGGCACACTAACCAAAATGGAGACACATCTAGTCTGCATAATTGTGTGACTATTTTAATAGAAAGAGAACAAATATTGGTATGACATCTTAACAATTTCTCTTTAACATTTCTGCCATAGAATCTATGACTTTCTTATTTCTCAGGCTGTAGATTATTGGATTTAACAAAGGAATGATGACAGTGTAAAATGGAGAGTCCATCATATCTTAGTCATCTGCTTGTGCAGATCCAGGGCACACATACCTGAAGGCAAGAGGGCCAGAGTATAAAGAGACAGATAAGAGATGGGCTCCACAGGTGGAAAAGACTTTCCTGAAGGCTTGTACTTCCTTTTTAAGAATGTAAAGAGAATATGTGTATAATCAACAGGAACAGTAAGAATGGTGAACTGTATTGACTCAGTGAAAATAAATACCATCAGAACATTAATTGAAGGGTCAGTACAGGAAATGCTAAAGTGGTATGATGTCACAGTAAAAGTTCTGTAGTACGTTAGAGTTGAGAAGGTTAATCTGAATTTAAAACTCTATGAATTGTTTAATGAATAAGCCACCTACAAACGATGAGACTAATGCACAGTCAGATGCGTAGTCTATTGGTCATAATCACCAGGGAAAGTAAAGTTTAGCATATGGCCACGTAGTGATCATATGCCATTACTGCCAAAAGGAAGCATTCTGTGGTTGCACTGCATGCAAAGGAAAAAAATTGTATCATGCATTGAGAGAGAGCTAATCTTAACTTAGCTAGCAAGTTGACCAGCATCTTGGGGGTCACTGTGGATGATATCCGAGCATCCATGAAGGCTAAACTCCCAAGGAGTAAGTACATGGTAATGTGAAGGTGAGGGTCATTGCAGATGAGTGCAGTCAGTCCAAGGTTTCCCACAATGATGATGAGATGTATCACCAAGAACACCAGAAACAGGGGGATTTGCCAGTCTGCTTGATAAGTAATTCCTGTGAGAGCAAATTCTGTTAGTGATTTGGCATTTTTAGTATCCATATCGTTACTGGTTGGCCCCTGAAATGAATGCAGCAAATGTAAAAAGAACATTGACTAAGATGTATAAAAATAAAACTGGAGGAAAGTAACTGAAATAAAACCATACACTAATCAGAATGCGCTTAATTTTGTTTACTACTATTATAATATATGGAAACTAATTTGAGGAATTTAAGTAATGGAAATTGCAATTATTTCAGTTAAAAATGTTCAGGACTTAACAGATTTAGAAAAAAGGAAAGATATTCTAAACATTTGCTCAATTTATGGGGATACTTAGTGTGTCAGGGAAATTCTGTGTCTAGGACGTAGGTGAGGTTCAGGGGAAAATAGACTGAATTATTAGGAAATGAATCGAATGCCATGTCAAGGATCTTGAACTTTATTCCTCAGGAAATAGTCAAGTACTGAAAACTTTGAGACAAGCAGTGGCTTCATAATATATTCTTTAAATTAATTATTTGGGAGTGTAGAAAATACTCTGTAGGGAGGGTAAACAAGAGTCAGGGATAATAATTAGGAAGGTGTTACTCTTGTCCAGTGGTTCCCAAAGCAGATTACACAGCAGAATTGTCTGGGTAACTTTTGTATAAAATATAGATAGTCAAGTATTGCTGTAGAAATTGAATCAATGAGGGCAGAAGGAGTCTAATAATCTGTATTTAAAAATTGCCCTCCCTTGATTCAAATACCTGTGAAGGTCTTAGTCCATGTGTGATACGATACAGGGAGTGATGAGGATGAGAAAGATCAAAATAAGTCAGAAGGTACACTCACTAGGACTTGGTGACATATTAGATGGGAAGGGGACAGCCAGTGAAGGAGAGAAGAGTCATTTGGTGATTGATAGATGGTCATCAGAAATTGAGTTTTAGAACTCAGATGCTTTGACCAACTTGTGGAGAGAGTGTCCTCTGAACATCCAGATGAGTTAGCTTAGTAGTATGAGGCTAATAGCTGTTACTAGAAACAATGAATTAGGAGTCATTTGGGTAGCTGAAGGCAAACACATGGATGACCTATCCATTAAAGAGTGTACATAAAGTAAGGAGAAGAGGGCGTGGAATGAAACTTGAGGAAGTTATACTAAAGAGGTTATAAAATGGATACATGTCATTTTTAGATGGCTAAAAACTGATCCTCTTTTCTACCTCATAAGTCTTGGTTTCAGGCAAAGGCCACGACTTGCTCTAGAAGTCAAAAAGCAAGAAACCGCATTTCCCATCCCGTTGCACTTAGATGAGGGAACATAACCTAGGTTTGACCAGGCAAACACATCTACGCTGGATTTAGAATATGGAGAGAGGGGGACAAAGGGACAGGGAAAAAAGAGAATCTAGGTTGCAATTTCAGCCAAGGCAGCAATATCAACACCCCAGCACAGGCATCCTGCCTCCACACCAACACCACTGTCAGTGTGAGCTGTGCAGTCCAGAGTTCAGCAGCAGGGACAGCAGCTCATAGAGTAGGGATTAAAGTTTGGCTGTTGACACTGTATTGCTTCCTTCTGTTCCTGCTTGTTTTTCAGCTGATTCTTCCAATCTCCCTGCAATTTCTATGTTAGAGTCCATTTCCTTTCAACTAATGGATTTCCTCTTGCAACCAAGTGCCCTGGCTGCAACCAAAGAGAGATAAGGGAGAGACCAGAAAAGAATACTGAACAGAAGGACCAGAGGAGCAGGAGGGAGACTGGACAGCTGAGTGTTGTGGACTTACAGAGAGAAAAGATGCTCGAGGACATAAGTACAGTACTGATTGCCAAAATGAATGCTGTGGTAGAATAAGGAGTGAACAGAGACCAATGAGTGTGGGAAATAAGATGTTTTTAATGTCTTTAGTGAGAGCAGTTTCCGTTTTATGTTGGAGTTGAAGCCAGAGAATAATGAGAAATGAATGGGAAATACAGTGAACAATGTGAGGGGAATCTTTTCGAGTTCTCCAAGAAATGTCGGGCATTCTTGGCATGTGTCCACTGCCCATAGACAAAAGTAATTATTTTTTCCTTTAGAGTACATTAATAAAAGTTTTTAAAAAAGAGGAGAGGAAGGCCTCAAGAAGAGAAAGGGGACAGGGTTAGGGTTAGGGTTAGGGTTAGGGTTAGGGTTAGGGTTAGAGTTAGAATAGAGGAGTGAAATTAAAAGGCAATAGATACGCTGAATAGTTAAATGGACACTGCTGAAGAGTATTTGTAAGGTGAAAGAATGCGGATTAATTTAAAATAGAATATAAAATGAGAGAGAAGGCAAGGAGACATGAAGTTGTCAGTTACTACTTATTCAGTTGCAAAGAAAGCATCTTTTCCAAACAAGTATAAACAGTGAGAAGATCTGTTGGATTACACAATCAGAAAGGATGGTTTATCCCAGAGACTCTGGGTCTGTTCCTCTGTGATCCCTCAGCTGTGCTCACCTCTGTGTGCTGATTTCATCTCCAGGCTGCGTTCTCTCCAGAAGGCAGAATGGATATAGACAGTGGCAGATTTCATATCCACATCCCATGACACTCGGAGGGAGAAGCACTACCCTTTTGATGCATCTCTTTTGAAATAAAGGAAGCATATTTCCCCGAAACTTCCAGAAAATCATCTCTTTTGTCTCACTGGCTCCAAATAAGTCATATATTTTTCCCTCAACAGACCTGTGGGATTCAGTGTTGCTAAGAGTTGGGGCTGGGTGGTACAGTAATGTATACCAAGAACTGTGATCCCCTAAGAAAAGGGAAAGGGAATCAATGCGTGCAAGTCAGACAGCTGAAAGTATCCACTAAAGTAGAGGGTGGATACAAGAGGCACAGCATCCATCTAATTCAGAGCTTCTCAAAATTCTTAGTATCTGGATTCCTTTACAGTCACAAAATATGTTAGGACCCTAAAGGGCTTTGTTTCTGTGGGTTATATCTATCAGTATTTACAATATTAGAATTTAAAACTGAGAAATTAAAAATTATTTATTCATTCATTCAAAAATAAAAAGAATAAACTTATTACATATTAATTTAAATGATTGTGTTAAAAACATATTGAAGGAAATCTTTACTAAATGACCAAATGTGTCAAGCACCTTATTAAGTATCAGTGATATTAAATCACTTATAACATGAGCGATACAAGAAGAAGATAGGCCTTTGTTTTATTATCCAAGAGTTACAATCTACTTTTTAAAAAAAATGTTGCTTATATCTGTGCACTCCTTTATTTTTAACGTATTATCCAGTTTCACCTCCCATCATCTAATACGTGGATTGTTGAAGTTAATCTCCTTGCTTCCAGCCTCTGTATATGCAGAAGTCTATCCCTAGCATTTGTTGGATTTGTTGAAAATTGTAACTCATTATCCTCTGAAACAAGTAGTTACTAGTGTAACTAATTATACCCTGAAACAATTTGTGAGCTCAGGAGTTATTATCTAGTTTACCTCTGATAGACCTTACTAGCTTAGCTTTTGAAACACATTTTAGGAGAACTTTCTGAATTTGTTTATTTGACTCATACACCATCATGTTACAGCAATTTACTATTTTCTATATGAAGTGACCATTTTCAACTTTCTCAGTATTCTTTGATTTTAAAAAAGTTTTATCAAATTAAAATCAATTATTCAACTGGGGATGTTTGTTTCAGTATGTTATGAAGTTATCTTCATAACTTTTTTCATAACATTTATTACTTCCTTATTTCTTAGACTATAAATAAAAGGATTTAATAAAGGAATCACTATTGTATAAAAAATTGCAATGAGTATATCTTTATCCCCTTCTTTAACTGAATTTGGTTGAATGTACATGGAAAGAAGAGAACCATAGAATATTGAGACAGACAGAAAGTGGGATGCACACGTAGATAAGGCTTTGCCTCTTCCCTCTTTGGATTTCATTTTGAAAATTGTGAAAAGGATACAGAAATAAGAGATTAGGACTATGGTAATTGTAAAGACTTGAAATGACCCTGAAAAGATAAATATCATCAATTCATTGACATAAGGGTCAACACAAGCAAGTCTGTATAATGGAAGAACATCACAGAAAAAGTGATTGATTTGGTGAGACCCACAGAAAGTTAACCTAAACAGAAGTCCTACATGGATCATGGAATGCAGGTTTCCAGCGATGTAGGCCCCTGTGGTCATCTGAATGCAGAGTTTCCTCGACATCATGGTGTGGTACTGCAGTGGGCTGCATATGGCCACATAGCGATCATAGGCCATTGCCACCAGGAGAAAGCAATTTGCAGTTTCTGCAAGGCAGAGAAAGTAAAATTGTGCCATGCATTCATAGAGGGAAATCATTCTGTCCTCAGAAAAGAAGTTCTGTAACATCTTGGGGGTAATGGCACAGGAACAACAGGAATCCATCAGAGCCAGGTTGCCCAGAAAGATGTACATTGGTGTGTGAAGATGCCGCTCCTTAAAAATCAGTGCCACCAAACCAAGATTCCCCACCATGGTGATAAGATAGATGGCCAAGAACACCAGGAATAAAAGGGTCTTCAGCTCTGGGTGATCTGTAAATCCTGTGAGGATAAACTCAGTTGTCAAGGAGTGATTTTCCTCAGTCATCTCTACTTTGTCTGTTGAGATAGTAATCATGGAGTTAAAAGATTCTAAATTAGAGTGTGCATAATATTCCCTTCAAATTTTTCTTTTTTTAACAAGGAGAGGAGCTTTTTCTTCAAGCTTATCCCACTATCTCTGGGAGACAGGTACACAACCTCTAGGGTACATTCATTCCCTTAAAACGTCGGCTTCAATGACCTCGATTCTGAAACTCAGGATTCAAAGGATATTTTGACAATTCTAGGGAGGGTGCTTACAGTGGAAAAGGTTGGTCTTTATGAATTTATGCAAGGAGTGTACACGTCTAGTGTACCCATGTTTGGCTCAGTGTTCAAAAATAATTTCAGTGTTAGATTTTGTATTAGAGATCCTTACAATAAAGTTAAAATCAAATCTCATATATATATGAATATTAAATATGAAATTTTCATATATATGTATATTTTTCCACTCAAAGTTTTTAGTACTTGAAGTGGAGTGAATGTTTGGAAATTACATACAACAGATATGTTAAATTTGTATCTTAGGAATTGCATGGCGATCACTAAAGATTAAGGAGAGGACTATTTATCTTTAAAGAAAATTATCTTGAATAGCTAAGGAAATGAATATCTATAGATTGTCACCCTTCTCATCTCTTTTCCCAGTGTCACACCCATTTCCATAAACACTGACTCTGTCCACACCGTTATTTTTTTTTCTTTTTACAACTGTTGCCAATCTTTTTTTTTTTTTCTGCTTTATCTACCCAACCCACCCCGTACATAGTTGTATATCTTAGTTGCAGGTCCTTCCAGTTGTGGGATGTGGGACGCCGCCTCAATGTGGCCTGACGAGCGGTACCATGTCCCTGCCCAGGATCCAAACCCTGGGCCGCAACAGAGGAGCGCACGAACTTAACCACTGGGCCACGGAGCCGGCCCCACACCGTTATTCTTATTGAGTTTTGCCAATATATCTACATCCTTTTCTCCTTTCTGTAAAGCATAGTTTATATATAATGCTACTTAATAAAGTTTTAACTAAATGCCCCAGACCACAGTGATCTCTATTTGCTGAACCATAAAGCATATCTTATATCCCCAACACAATCTAGAATTGCTTGTGTTTAATCTACATTGCTTTTTCCCCCATATGTGCATGAACAATTTTCTTATTATATTGTAGGCCTTTTGAGATTAGCTTTGACTTATATCTCTTATAAGAAATGCAATAGGGAAAAATGCTGAGTAAAATGCAATGGGGAAAAAGCAGTATGGATTCCAGTCCTAGCTCCACCCTGAAGACTTGGAATGTGCAAACTTGTTTTCAGTGTCCTACCAATGATCCTTAGTAACCTCTTTGGCTTCTGCAAATTGAGACTATTAGTTTTGAAGAAGAATCTAAAAAGAAAATTATTTAAAACTCGTCATTAAAAAAAATTAGGAGTTAATATCCAAACTATATAAGGAACTCATACAACTTAATAGAAAAAGTTTAAAAAATCCAATTAAAAAATTGGCAGAGGAGCTGAATAGACATTTTTCCAGAGAAGACATACAGATGGCCAATATGTACATGAAAAGATGCCCAACATCACTAATCATGAGAGAAATGCAAATCAAAACCAGAATGAGATACCATCTCACTTCTGTTAGAATGGCTATGATCATCAAAAACAATTGTTGTTGAGGATGTGGAGAAAAATGGAACCCTTGTGCACTGTTGGTGGGAATATAAATAGGTTCAGCCATTATGGAAAACAGTATAGAGGTTCCTCAAAAAATTAGAAATAGAACTATCATAGGATCCGGCATTTCCACTTCTGGATGTATACCCAGAGGGAATGAAAATAGGATTTTGAAGAGATATGTGCATTCTCATATTCATTGCAGCATTATTCACAATAGCCAAGATATGGAAACAACATAAGTGCTCATCAATGAATGAATGCATAAAGGTGATATGGTATATATGTGCAATGGAATATTATTCAGCATTGTGAAAGAAGGAAATCCTACCATTTGCAACAAGATGGATGGACCCTGAGATATTATGCTGAGATTAGCTAGACAGAAAGACAAATACTGTATGAGATCACTTACATCTGGGATCTAAAAAAGCCAACCTCTTAAATACAAAGTGCAAAATGGTGGTTACCACAGGCTGGACAGTGAGGGATTAGGGGAGATGCATTTTAGGGAGCCAACGTTTCAACTGGTAGATAAATAAGTCCTGGAGATCTAAAGCACACTATAGTGAATATAGACAATATTGTATTATAGTCATCACACTTGCTAAGAGATTAGATCATAGTTATTCCCACCACAAAAAGAAATGATAATTATGTGTTGTGATAGACTGCTAACGCTACAATGGAAATCATTATCATATGCAAATATATCAAATCAACATGTTGTATACCTTAAACTTGCACAATATTCTATGCCAAATATATTTCAATTAAAAACATATTTTATCCAACAAATTTAGGTATCTTTTTTGTCTGAATTACTCATATAATATTTTCCTATTTCCTGAGAAAATTATGGAAGATTTTTTGAAGGATATCAGAGCAGATAAAGCTAATAAATAGAAGTAAGCTTGCCTTTATACTTTAGTTTTCTAACACTAGAAAAAGAGAAAAACCTTTAAACCTTAATGTAATTTTTGAGAACAAAATTTTTTTTCCTCCAAAAGGCTATCCTCTCTTATTTTTTAGTGATCCTTTAGGACATATTGACTGGTGTGTCTCATCATATAAATTTGATGGTCAAAATGGCTTATTTCTCCGTAACCAAAACATCAAAATAAAGGCACTGGCTGAAAATTTGATTTCTTTGTTTACAAATATCAAATATAAACCACTTTATTATTTAGCTAAGTTAGAGATAACTGTCATGTACATGCCTGAATTGCATAACAGAATTACTCTCCATTCATACCTGTACATTTTGAAAATCTATCTTAAAAACAGAAAAGATGAGCATGAATTGCAGTAAATTTTCTCATCCAAGTTTCTCATAGCCTTCAGTTCTCAGAAGAGGTAGAAAGATAACTAAGAAATCGAAATCTAAGAACAATGAATACATGCTAAACAATTCAGATAAATAAATATTTATGGCTGCTAATATTAAAAGTAACAATAAATTAGAACGCTTCCCTTACATGGATTCACTCAGAAGAGTTTGGTAACACCTCACTGTCTGCTTTATGGTGTTTGGTCTCATAAAATGTCAGATTATAAATATTATCTCTGAAACATTTGGGATTAAAAGAATGAAAATCTGAGAGACCATTAATATGTCAGTGTCAATAATTATGTCCCTTACGATGCAAGGTTAAAATTTTCCATCAAATCCTAAAGGGACTTCTCTGCACTGACATCAGTGTATTTCTATGGGGAAATTCAGTCCTCAAAACATACAAACTATGTGAAATTAATTAAAGATGACTGGTGAGACAATGAGGATAGGGCAAATGACCTACACTAAGGTCATCTGATGATCATCTTGCTGATTCATATGTAACTGACCTTATTTTTACAATTCTGTTCATTATTCTGTGCATAAAACATAGAACAAGCAGAAAAGAGTCTCAGGTTGGTGTGATCTGTTACTGGAGGAATTAATATAGTTCATGAAAGGTGAGTAGGATTTGGAGAGAAGATTAAAAAGTGTGGTAGGTTCAGCCAAGTCATCAGCTTCTTCACTCTGTGAGTTGAATTTGCCCACATTTTTCAAAACACTCACTGGAAACTTTGATATTATTATTTAGTCCCACATATGCGTTACTGAGGTTATTTTCTTTCTTTCCACTTCACCCCAGCTGACTTTATCTTTGTTACCCTGTTTTTTGTCCCCTTGGTTACACTAATCACTCTTCAATATACTATATATTCGTTAGGATGTCTATAATCAGTCACTTCCCCCCCTCCATTAGCATATAGGCTTAAGAGGGAAGAGGTTTCTTTGTTAGGTTCATTACTTTATCTTCAACACCTTGAACAGTGTCTGGTACTTTGTTGTGCCCAACAAATAATTGCTGAATGAATGAAAAAACATGATACTCATCTGCTCAAGAATTTGTCATGGTCCCTCACCAGTTTTCAAACCAAATCCATTCTCATTTTGGTATTCCAGATGCTATGTGTCTGTCTGCATCTTATCTATCAACTTGCTTTTTTCACTCATCTCAGGGCACTTGACCATGTGCGTCCTTCACTGTTGCTCTGTGCATCTGCTTCTGTTAATTTGCTCATGTTTCCCTCACCTAAAACACCTTCTCTTTCCATCCAAATCCTACTCATCCTTGAGCTCAGATCTGATTTCCTCCATGAGGATTTTCCTAGGTCCTTTACAATGAATTGATTTTTCCTCTTCCTTATCTACATGACACTTATCTGCTTTTATAATGCATTTGCCACTTTATCAAGTGTGACTTGTGTGTCTCCTAATTGTAAAAGTCTTGACTTAATATCGCTGAGTCACCAATCACGTCATCCATCTCTTGGATTCCTGACAACGAACTGAGGTATATCCTCAATACATGTTGCATTGAGTGCTCAAAGTTCTGTTCTAATTAACCCTTATCAAGTGTTTACAGCATACAGGGTATTGGTAGAGTGGGAACAGGATGTGAACAAGGTGGGGATAAGAAGTTCTCAGATTTTCCATATGGTTCCTACAAGAAACTCATAATCTAGTGGGGAAAACAACTTTTACTTATATTGCTAAACTAGCATGTGGTTCAGGTTGTAATTTTAAAAAGTTTGGACGTGTTATATAAAAATAGAGTGAATATTTCTCAAAGGAAGTGTCATAGCAGCTGAACCTTGCAGGATAAGTAGGATTATAATAAGTGAATGCGGAAAAGAAGCAGCCTGATGGATATGCAGGATAAAAGCCTGGAAGCTTGAATAACCAAGACCTAATAAAAAATGGGTAGTAAACAAGGGTGGCTGCAGCTTACTCAAACGTGATATAGGAGACACTCACAGGTAATACAAAGGGAATGAGGAAATAGATTGGAAATTTTCTATTTGATTCATTTACATTTTTTTCTGCCCTTTCCAATTCACTGGACCCTCTGTTTCAGTAAGTTCACAACCAAGTCTAAATGCTAACTCCACAGAACATCTAATTATCTGCACCTCCACATAGAAAGACAACCTTACTTCCAAAGAAAGGAAATCAGATTGGCATCCCAACAGCAGCATATGAAGCAAGACAACTGTGGATCAATGTATTCAATAAGCTCAAGGAAAAAAGCATGAGCCAAGGATTTCATATCTCCATCAGCTATACTTTCCAATTAATGCATGTAGAAGGAAGCAGGGAAATAGAATAATGCTATTAGAACACCACAGTAATAATTGCTTGGGAAGATCCTCTGGTGGGCAAAATTTTAAGGGGAAAAAGGATATTTTCATAGTCTCAAAATATCCCTCCCAAATATTTATTAATCACTGGGGTGGTGTCAACATCTTTCCACAGAGTCTCTGATACTGCTCCCTCCAGGAGATATATCATAGCCCCCTCCCCTGAGTGTAGCTGGACTCAGTGACTTGTTTCTAATGAGAGGTTTATGAAAAGGTAGAATAGTTAACTCTGCAGTGGAAAAACTAGCAGACTCTACCTTAATCAAGTGGTCAAGGTTAACTTCACCAGTAGCAAGTTATGTTGATGTCACGTACCCCGATATGATACAATGAGAGGGCCTCTTCACTTCTGTGATATTCTTCCCAAAAATCCATAACACAAGTCTAATCATGAGCAAATATCAGTCCACCCAAAATTTAGGAACATTCTACAAAGCATTTGATCAGTACTCTTCAATATTGTCAAGGTCATGAAAGACAAGGAAACACTGAGAAACTGTTACAGATTGGAGAAAACCAAGGAGACCTGAGAAGTAAATGCAAACTGGTACTCTGGACTGAATCCTGGAGCAGAAAAATGACTTTAGTGGGAAAACTGTTAAAATATAAAATGAAGCCTGTATTTAACATCTTAGTTTTGATAAGTGAGCCATGATTATTTAAGATGCTACCATTGGGTGAAGTGTACATGGGAACTCTGTACTCTCTTTGTAACTCCTCTGGAAATCTGAAATCATTACAAAATGAGAATTTAATAAAAAGTAAAAAAAAAAAAAAGCAGAGGTAAAGGGGGAGAGCTTAGTAGAATAAGCCCATTGACTGCCACCTAAATCCGAGTCATACGCAAATAATATTAATCATAGCTGACAAGCCAAAACCAGCATCATAAATACAGAATGAGAGGACTGGATATGTAATAAAGGTATTAACATAAAGGTAACAACGATGCAAACCATCCAAAATATAAAAAGAACTACAAAAAGTAAGACAAGCCATATAAATAAAGAAACCGTGCCATAATACCAATGGTAGAATTAAATGAAATGATAGGAGAGAGTTTGAATCAAACACATCATTCATAGAAATTTATGTCAATAGAATTAATTTAACTATTACAATAAAAAGATTTTCAGATTTGCTCAAGAAAGAATACTCAGCTCTATACTTTGTATAAGAGATACAACTAAGACCAAGTGATTCAGAAAGGCTACAAGTAAAGGTTAGAGCAGAGATGTGTCAGAGAAAGTGTGGGAAACAATCCATTCTTAAGAGACCAGATATCCAGGTCACACTGGGAAGTAAAAGAAAAAAAGTCAAGGCACAAAGTGTGCATGTGTGTGAGTGTGTGTATGTGTGTTTGCTGAATCTGTGTATATGTGAGTGTGTGAAAGTTTATGTGTATTGTGTGTGTTGTAACTGTGTGTACATATGTACGTGTGTGTGGATGTATGTGTGACTGTGTGTATGTGTCTCTGTGAGGGTGTGTATGTGAATATATGTATGTATATACATGCTAACATTTCAGTAAGAAAGAAGGGGAAACAAGATTGTGTAGATATGCCTTCATGTTTGTGTGTTTGTTTATTTTGTATAAGAAACAGAGGAAACATAGACCAGAAACTAGTGAACATTATTGCTTATAGGGCCTCTTAGGAAAGATGTGTAATTCCCATTCTGAGGCAGGAAATGCACAGGTGGCGCCTGGGCATCTTGTGCAATCGGAGACTACTGCAGTCCTATCAGAAGGACTCTGGAACCTTCTTGAAGTTTTTGATTTGATTTCATACCAGTCAAACTATAGTTTTGGCATCAAAATGAGTAATGCTTATACTGGATTTAAGCTGATAAAACGTATTCTAATCTATGCATTCATAATGATAATTTTTTAAAGGTTAATGATCTTCATAGGATGTTAGGAAAACAATTTATTATGAAAACTGGTGATTAGGTTTATTTATTCTGCTTTTTCTATGTGAATTTTATTTGTTATATACTCTCAGCTTTGTTTTCATTGAGGAAGTAAAGCTTTCAGTCTTTCAAGTGAAATAAAGGGAGAGAGGGAAGGGCGGGAAGGATGGAAAAGGGAAAGGAAAGGATGGACAAAGAAAGGAAAGGCAAAGGGAAGAGATGGAAGAGGGAAGGAACACGAAAAGAACAGAAAAGAGAACCAAGCAGGCAAGGAGAAAAGAAACAAAGAATCCACTTCTAGAAAAACTAATTTTAAAAAATGCCAAAGATATTCCTTCTGAGATTTCATAAAGCCAGTGAGAAAGAAAGCTTCAAAAAGTTTCCAGAGAAACAACACAGGAAAAGGAATCAGAATGACATGCAATTTCTCCAAACCAACGCAGCTTGCTGGAAGATAAAGGAAGAATGCCTTCAATGTTCAGAAGGAAAATTATTTCAGATCTATAATTCTGTAGATACCAAACTATTAATCATGTGTGAGGAAAGAACGAAGATCATTTGCAACATGTCTGGGCTCCAAATCCTTACTGGCAAAGAGACAATGAAGATTTCTTAGCAAAATGAGAGGATGAACGTGAAGAGGAAGACAGAGAGCTGGGACACAGGGAAGCTAACACAGGAGTTCAGCAAAGGGGAGTCTCAGCAGGACAGGTGAGCACTGGGCCAGAGGGCAACCCCTCCAGAATGGAACAGGAGAATGGAGGGCACCAGGAGAAAGTCTCCAGGATAAAAAAGAATGAAAGATTATTTATCACAGTTGAATTTTCAGGGAAGATATTTGATAGAAAATGATGATCTAATTGAGCAAATGGGAAAATAAAATTTTTATTAACTTTTTAAAAAATCTCACTAAGTCATACAGAAAAGGAAACATAAGCCTGGTACACTAATTGTCTCAGCAGTGGAAACTATTTGTGTGTCTCTGATAAAGATGGATTACTGAATTATCTAAAATCATGATATATCATCTAGGATGAGAAAAATGAGGAGTTAAATAAACAAGTAAACAGTTATTTACCATAACAGGGGTTGATTACTATGTCTACAATTAAAACCAAGAAGTATAAAGGTGAATTTTCAGAGAGATAGCTAAAAATAATTAGAAAGTCGTTGTAGCTGAAATGCATGGTCACAGTAGGCAGAAGACTATAGTTTTTGGAATATGCCTTTTAGTACTATATTTAAAATTGGTTTCTGAATAAAAATTAAAAAGAAATAAAAGGACAACAGCAAGGGACAACAGTGTGAAGTTATTGATATTGTTGAGGTGAGATGTGATGGCAGCATGGAATTGTGTGAAAGTGGTGTAAACGGAGAGACTTGGGCACATTTCAGATAGATTTCAGAGATATGGTTGACAGATCTTGTGTAAGTCTGGATGTGATAGCAGAAGGAGATGGACCTAATTTGTTCCCGGCCCACTTGGTTGGAGGATAAAATAAGAGAGTTCCCTTTTGATCATGCTAGATTTGAGATGTTTGTGAGGCATTCACATAACTATGTCGTGCTTGGAAGTTGTATACACAAGCCTGGAGATATGGGACATGTCAGAGCTGAGGATATATGTTCTGGGTCATCATCATATTGATGATATTAAAAGTCTTATAAAATAAATAGAGTCACATACAAAGAAAGAATAGAGAGAATAGAATAAAGAATCTTACATCTGAACCTTACAGAATCCCAACATTTAGATTCCGAGTAGAAGCAGAGGAGTCTTCCCCAATCATAACACTCATTACTATTTAGTTTAATTACTTTTTAAAATGTCTCTCTTTCCTGCTACAATACAGCTGTAGGGACTGAGACTGCCGTGTTTTGGTTGTGCAGGCCAGACAGACTGGAAACAGGCCTCTCCGTGTATGCTTGTGTGTGTGAGTGTGACTGCTCATGAAGAAAGAGGCAGAAGAATCAATGAGCAGGGAAGATTTAGTTAATAAATGCTTTTGGAATGACTGGTTAGCCATAAAACATCAAACTCTATTTCTCATTTCACAGCATTCTAATGTGAATTCCAGTTGAGTAGAAGTACTACGTATAAAAATTTAAGCTTTGGGGGGCTGGCTCCATGGCCGAGTGGTTAAGTACGTGCGCTCCGCTGCAGCGGCCCAGGGTTCGGATCCTGGGCGCGGACATGGCACCACTCGTCAGGCCACGTTGAGGCGGCGTCCCACATCCCACAACTAGAAGGACCTGCAACTAAGATATACAACTATGTACAGGTGGGGTTTGGGGAGATAAAGCAGAAAAAAATATATATATTGGCAACAGTTGTTAGCCCAGGTGCCAATCTAAAAAAAAAAAAAAATTTAAGCTTTGGAAAAAAAAATACAAATTATGTTTATAAAATATCTCTGAATGAGAGGGGACTTACAAATTTTAACGCAGATGGAAGAGATAGTTAACCAGTTGACCTTGGTTGACTTCAGGTCACTTCAATGACCTGATTGAAGGTCACTTCAGTCCTTTCCTCATTGATTTCTGATGCTCTTCTGATTTTCTATGGAAGTTTACTATGGATAGTCTTTTTTTTCCATCGATCTGTCTGATAATTCTTCATTTTATACCAAATTATTTTAATTATTGGAAATTCATCATGTATTTTAATACATAGTACATCAAGTCTATCTGTTTTATTATTTTTCTGGAAAAAATTTAGACATTTTTCCAGGTTCCCAAGGAAGTATTCCTTCGATGTTTATTTGAGGTAAATTAATCTGTGAATTATTTTTGACAAAACAAACCAAATAAATCAATGTCTTCAATTTATCCCATATGCTTAATAAATTCCAGACAGAATCAAGAGGGAAGTGTGAAAATTTAAACTATCAAGAAAAAAAAGAAAGAAAGAGGAGGAGAAAAATGAAGAGAGGGAGGTGATAGAAGAAAAAGAGAAAAAGAAATGTCAATTTTAGACCTCAGATTAAGAAAAGAAATTCTAAACACAAAAAACATAAAAGATCACATAAGACAGAAATCAATAACTATGATATATCAAATTGTAATGTTCATCAATTATAAATAACACAAATACTAAAATACTGTTAACATACAGAGAAATTATTTGCTGCAAATAGTTGCAACATTTTAATCTTTTCTTTGTAGAGTGGTAGAAATAAATGAGGAAATAATAGAATTTAATGAAAAATGAACAGATAATTCGTAGAAGTAAAAATGGCCAATAAACACATCAAATATTAATTAATTTTACTATTTCTCAAAAATATAAAAACTAAAACCACGATGCCCTAATTAATGTGTTTTTTAAATGCTTATTAAGTGTTTACTATGTAAGTTGCTATTTCATATTCCATAATATATAACAATTGATGCCTTCCAAAGGTAAAGGACCTTCAGCACATTTCAGGTTAAAGTAGATCTTAACCTACTTCATATTATGATTCATTATTAATTATTCTACTAAATATGTATGCGGCTGTGTATGTGATGGTGTATTCCTTCTCAGTCCATTTTTCCCCATTCCTGGAGTCTTATCTAGATCAAACTTCGTTACTTTAAATATAGATACTGCATTAGTCTGCTTCCAGTCTCTCTCCCCAAACTAATCCACGTGTGTCTCCAGTGAGTTTTCTGAATGGAAACGGTCATTTCCATCTCCTGCCAGGAAATTTTAAATGTATCAGACACTCCACGTGGGATCAGATATAATGTCTTCCATTAACTAGATGTGGTTAGTCAAGGGAAAATTTTCTACACATTTAAACATTTAATTTTGATGCAGTGTTGATTTGTTGAGGTTTGGAATCATAGTCTGGCACAATTACACAAGCATAATGAGAGCTGGTAATGGAAGTTATCATTGAGATTCCTCCTGGCCTGCTCTGGTAATGGTAGAATTCGGATTAAGATTTGCCAGAAAATTTTGAAATTCCATTCATACATCTTTTAACAAACACAATCTAATGATTTACAGATTACTATTTTATATAAAATGTTTTTCATTTTCTATGTTCAATAAATTAAATATATATTATATTATATATTGAATATAATTAATATAATTATATTAATAATAATTGAATATAATTAAATATATATTATATTTTATATTGAAATTATATATTCCAATATATTAAAATCAGTTTTCCATAGAGGTTGAAGTTTGTTTAAGAATATTATATTTAAATATAGTATTTTCCAGAACATTTATCACCTCCTTATTTCTCAGACTATAAATAAAAGGATTTAGTAAAGGAATTAAATTACTATAGTATAAAAAATTGCTCCTGGTGTATCTTTATTCCTTTCTTCAAATGGTCAAATATACATGAGAAGACAAATGTAGAATATTGAGACAGAGAAAAAGTGGGATGTGCACGTAGAAAATGCTTTGCCTCTCCCTTCTTTAGCTTTCATTCCAAAACATTGAAAAGGATGCAAAGATAAGAGATCAAGACCGTGGCAATGGTGAGGACTTGAATTGACACTGAAAAAACATATATCAGTAATTCATTGATAAAAGGGTCAGTACAGGAGAGTCTATAGAGTGGAAGAACATCACCAAAAAAGTGGTCAATGATGAGACCTGCAGAAAGTTAACCTTAATAGAAGCCCTACATGGATCAGGGAATGCAGGTTTGCAACTATGAAGGCCCCTGTGGTCTTCTGAATGCAGAGTTTCCTAACGTCTTGGGGGTAATGGCACAGGAACAACAGGAATCCATCAGACTCAGGTTGCCCAGAAAGATGCACACTGATGTGTGAAGATGCAGCTCCATAAAATTCAGTGCCACCAAGCTAAGATTCCCCACCATGGTGATCAGATAGATGGCCAAGAACTCCACAAACAGGAGCATCTTCAGCTCTGGGTGATCTGTAAATCCTATGAGGATAAACTCAGTTGTCAGAGTCATTTTCCTCAGCCATTCCTGGCTTCTCAGCTGAGATAGGAATTGTAGAGAATTGGAATTCTAAAATAGAGTGTATCTAATTCTCCCCTCGAATTTCCCCACGTACAAAAAGAAAGAAGGTCTTCTTCAATCATCCTATGCTGTCTTCTGAAAAATAGCCCATGCACAGTAGGTCAAGTCTGTGAGAACAGAAGTATCACAGATTGTGTCCACAGGATTGTCTAGAAATGCCTGTGTGAATTCCCAGGACAGAAATGCTGTTTCTGCATAAATTATCCAATGCTGATGTACACATTCCTGGTCAGTATGTATAATTTGGTATTTCCAAAATTAGAAGACATTTAATTATGATGTCTTTTTCTCCAGGAAAAAAGTAAATGAGTTTTAAATCCTATCCTGTTGGATTGATTGTTTGAAAATAAATTACTTTAGACATTTTAAATGTCTCATTTTAAAAACTCCACAGAAACACAATGGGTTTTAAAACTGGTTTCTCTATCTTAGTATTCCTGCACTGGTAAGCCTTCCAAGGGACATTTTAAAAAAAGACCTATTCATCCTTTAAGACAGGGGAAGAATAGAGCATCTTTAAACTTTCTTAATAAGTTAATTTTGACATGATTTCTATTTAATCCATCACATTCTGGATCCTACTCCTATATTGCTGTGACACATTCTCCCAAGAAGTTATTACTCTTAACATCCATTTATTCTAAAACTTTCTGTCAGTAGTTTTGAGTGTCCTACATGCATGCCAGCATTATGAGTTTGGTCACCAACTCTCCATTCACAGTGTATATTACTCGTGATAAATCCCTATCTTGCACTCTCTCTTACTTCTATAGAAACCACTTTCCTCATTTTTGGTAAATCCCGTGGAGGTTCTACATTTATTATGTGATTATTTATGCTTATAAACTCACTATTTACACTTAATCCACTATATATTTATTGGAATTCAATGATCACTCAAATTTATTATATACTTATTATAGTTTAGTAACCATAATACTACAAGAAACGTAGGTTTTAAAGAATGCTGCAATCCTTTTTCCTTTCTTCCAGAAATTGCTAAAAACCTTTGGCCTCAGCATTTTTCAGATAAAAAATTTTGGAGATGTGCCTGTTAATTCTTCAAAGCACATTGTTTTAAAAAAATATTTTGGTTAAATTTTTTTGTTTGTTTCTTATCCTTGACTACATTGAATTTAATATACTGTTTTTTCTATTTTCTCCCATAGCATGGAAAGGTTTTCTGGAGTTCCTCACTAGATGATTGCAATCAGATGAATAAAATAAGATATACTTTGTATTTTAGGTCTATAACATTTTAAAAAATCTTTCAGAATAATAGTATTTTAGAAAAACTTCGTAAAAATATTCAAAGATATCTTTATATCATTGTTTTAGAAACCCCTAGTGGCAAACCAAATGAAAATACTGATGTAGACTCTGGTTTAGTTACCTATAATCACTATTTTATATAGAAAATACTGAATCAGAATAATGAATGAAAACTCGTCTTCTCTCCTGCATTTGAAATATAAATTATTCTACTGAATTAGAAATCAATTTTCCTTTACCTCCCAGAATCATTTTACCAAGTCATTTATAGCGTTACCTGTATATTTACTGATAAGACATTGGTAACTTTGAACTCAGAATAGGTCAGAATGATCCACTGTGCCATCTTATTACAACTTTCCAGTGTCTTCAATTTAGAGACAAGCAAAGAAAATTATTGAGTAGATAAAATGTATAGCTAATTAATATGGTGAGGAAGATTAGCCCTGAGCTAACACACATTGCCGATCTTCTTCTTTTCTTTTTTTTTGCTTGAGGGAGATTGTCCCTGAGCTAACGTCTGTGTCAGTCTTCCTCCATATTGTATGGGAGGCCACCACAGCATGGCTTGATGAGGTGTGTATCTGTCAGCACCTGGGATCCACACTTGCATCACGGGCCACCAAAGTGGAGTCTGCAAACTTAACTACTATGCAACCAGGCCGACCCCAATTGGCCCTTTATCTTAATGGATTAATTGATATTTACACTTTTCCTAAAGGATGCACCCAGGCATTAGTCATTGTATTAATTCTGTCTTGCTTGGCCAATAAATAGTTGAGATCGCTCTGTTATCTAGAGCTATGACAGTTAATAAAGCTATGCTGGTCTGTAGGTGTCTTGGATATATCCTTACCACATCAGGCTCTCAGTAAAATATGAATAACCAGGAGATTTGTTTATATACATGGAAAGGTCAGATAATAACATCAAAATATGCATTTCACTGTGGAAATCATTGGGGGGCCATCTGATTTCAGAAGGATAGTCATAACAGTGTATTCTCAGAAGACACAAAAGTAACAAAAGTGAATCTGATTTCTAAAATTCTTTGTTAAGAAAAAAAATAACTGACGTTTTAAGGCACATAGATATTTTGGAGTTACTCCTTAATAGAGAGCTCAGAGCTCATTAGGCAAATCCAGCAACTCCAGAGATTGACAACCATGGCAAATTTTTTTATTCCGGCTTTATTGAGTTACAATTGACATGTAACATTATGTAAGTTTAAGATGTAAAATAGGATGATTTGATACAGGTGTATATTGCAAATTAATTACCACAATAAGGTTAGTTAACACATCCAACACCTCACATAGTTACAATTTTTTGTTTGTGCTGAGAACATAGGATTTACTCGCTTGACCACTTTCAAGTATACAGTTAGCTTTCAAGTTGGAGAAGTTAACACTAGTCACCATGCTGTATATTAGATCCTCTGAAGTTATTCATCTTATAACTGAAAGTTTTACACTTTAACCGTCTGCCCATTTCCCCCAGCCCCTAGAAACCACCATTCTACTCTCTGTTTCTATGTTTTTTTAAGAGTCCACATATAAGTGAGATCATACAATATTTGTCCTTCTCTGTCTGATATATTTCACTTAGCAAAATGTCCTCAAGGTCCACCCACGTTGTCAAAAGTGGCAGGATTTCCTTCTTATTTAATGCTGAATCATATTCCATTTGTGGGTTTATTTCTGGGCTCTCAGTTCTGTTTCATTGTTCCGTGTGTCTGTTTTCATGCTAGTACCATACTGTTTTGATTTCTATAGATTTATAGTATAGCTTGAAATCAGGAAGTGTGAAGCTTCCTGCTTTGTTCTTTCTCAAGATTGCTTTTGCTATTGGGGATCTTTTGTAGTCCCAAAAGAATTTTAGAATTGTTCTATTTCTATGAAAAATGCAAATTGAATTTTTATAGGGATTGCACTGAATCTATATATGGCTTTGGGTATGGACATATTAACAATAGTAATTCTTCCAATCCATGAACATGGGATATTATTTCACTTATTTGCCTCTTTGCCAATTTCTTTCATCAATGTCTTATAGTTTTCAGTGTACAATTCTTTCACTTCCTTGTTTCAGTTTAGTCCTAGGTATTTTATTGTTTTTGATGCTATTGTAAATGGGATTATTTTTTTTTCATTTCTCTTTCAGATATTTTGTTGTTCATGAACAGAAATGTAACTGATTTTGGTATGCTGATTTTCTATCCAGCAACTTTACTTAGTTTGTTGATTAGTTCTAACAATTTTTTGGTATAGTCTTTATGTTTTTCTATACATAAAATTATGTCATCTGCAAACAAAGACACTTATTTTTCCTTTACTATTTCCTTTTTTTTTTTTTTGACAAATTACTCTGGCAAGGATTTCTAGTACTGCATTGTATAGAAGTAGCGAGAGTGGGCATCCTTATGTTGTTCCTGATTTTTGAGGAAAAATTTCATCTCTTCACTGTTAAGTATGATGTTAGCTGCCAGCCTGTCATATACAATCTTGAATATGTTGAGATATGTTACTTCTATATTCAATTTTCTGAGACCTGGGATGACGAAAGGATGTTGAATTTTGTCCAATGTTTTTCTTCATTTGGTGAATGATTGTATGGTCTTTATCTTTCATTCTATTAATGTGGTGTATCACATTTATTGACTTACTTATGTGGAACCATCCTTGTATCCCAGGGATATATCCCACTTGATCATGGTGAATAATTTTTAATGTGCTGTTGAATTCAGTTTCCTAGAATTTTACTGAGTATTTTTGCAACTACATTTATCAGAGATATTGACCTGTAGTGTTTTTTTTCTTATCTGGTTTTGTATCAGGGTGATGCTGGCCTCATAAAATGTCTTTGAAAGTGTTTTTTCCTCTTCTATTATTTGGAAGAGTTTGAGAAGAATTGACATTAATTCTTTTTTAAATGTTTTGTTAATATCACTAGTGAAACCACCTAGTCCTGGGCTTTTCTTTGCTGGGAGGTTTTTGATTACTGAGTCAATCTCCTTACTTGTTATTGGTCTGTTCAGATTATCCGTTTCTTCATGATTCAGCCTTGGTAGATCGTATATTTCTAGGAATTTGTCCATCAGTCTAAGTTATCCAATTTATTGGCTTATGGTTCTTCATAGTAGCCTCATATGATCCTTTCTATTTCTGTGTTGTTGGTTGTAATGTCTCCTCTTTCATTTATGGCTTTGTTTATTTGAGTCTTCTCTTTGTTTCTTGGCTGGGCTAGCTAAAGGTTTTTCCATCTTGTTTATCTTTCAAAAAACCAACTTGTAGTTTCATTGATCTTTTCTATTGTCTTTCTAGTCTCTTTTAATTATTTCTGCTGTAATCTTTATTTTCTTCCTTCTGTTAACTTTCAGCTTAGTTTTCTCTTGTTTTTCTAATTCCTTGAGATTTAGTGTCAGGTTGTTCATTTGAGATATTTCGCTTTTAGTGTACACATTTATCAGTATAAATTTTCCTCAGAATTGCTTTTGCTGCATCCCATAAGTTTTGGTATGCTGTGTTTCATTTTCATTTGTCTCAAGATACTTTCTGATTTCCATTTTGATTTCTTCTTTGACCCATTAGTTGTTCAGTAGTGTGTTCTTTAATTTCCACATATATGTGAACTTTTCAGTTTTATTCCTGTTATTGATTTTTAGTTTTAAGCTGTTGTGGTTGGAAAAGCTACTTGATATGAATCCAATATTCTTAAATTTACTAAGGCTTGCTTTGTTCCCCCACATATGATCTATTATGTAGAGTGTTCCATGTGTGCTTGAGAAGCAGGTGTATTCTAGTGATAGTTGGTGGAATATTTTGTATATGTCTCTTACGTTCATTTGGTCTATAGTGTTATTCATGTCTGCTGTTTCCTTATTATCTGTCTGGATGATCTAGCCAGAGATGAATGTGAGGTATTGAAGAACTCTACTTTTTCATAATGCTGTCTATGTCTCCTTTCAGTTTTGTTAATATTTGTTTTAAATATTTAGGTGCTCCAACATTGGGTGGATATATATTTACAACTACTATAGCCTCTTGATGAATTGACCCCTTCATTACTACATTCATGTGCATAATGTTTTGGTCAACAATGGACAACTTACATTATGTTGGCTTATAAGATTAGTACCATATAGCCTAGGTGTGTAGTAAGTTTTACCATATAGTTTTGTGTGAGTACACTCTATCATGCTCATACAACTAAATTGCCCAACAATGCATTTCCCAGAATGTATTCCCATCATTAAGGATGCATGACTATATACATCCAAGGGAAATGAATCACTATCTCATAGAGATAATTGCACCCCATGTTCATTGCAGCATTATTTACAATAGCCAAGACATGGAAACAACCTAAATGTCCATCAATGGATAAAAGGACAAAGAAGCTGTGATAGAACCTGTTCATTCACATTTGGAAAATGACCAGAAAATTCAATATCTAAATGTAATGAAAGATTTCACGTGTTCAGGTACATCTGTCGCTAACATCTTCTCTGATCTGGAATAGTCATGTACATGTAATTCCAAGAAGACTTCGGTTTTGCCAAGATTATAACATTCTAGGCAGCATTTGCTAGGCTCCATCTATGTGCCAGGTTCTGTGTTAAATATTTTACAATGATTACTCTTGTAAATCTTCACAACAAATCTCTGCAGTCAATCATATTCCCACCTTCCCTTCCTCAAATTACAAATAAGGAAACAGAGGCACAGAGATTTTGTGACCTTGCCAGGGGCAAGGGCTAGAAAATGGTTGGGGAAGATTTCAAAACCCAGCGTTCTAAACCTAGAGTACATGCCTTCACCACTATATTTTGCCATCACTAATAATTGAGGATTTTGCTGCCCTGGACCACGCCAATATCACATTTCTTATCCATAATTAGTCCAGGGAGATTTTGGGTGGAATTGGAGGTACTAATGAACTCCTGATTCCAATTTCTATTAATGTAGTGTAGGGTCAGCTTGGAATTCAGATTAGGAAAATGAGACCACTCCTTTGGAGTACGTAGGACTCAGGACTACCAAATCTGGGAAATCCCCAGGAAGGTAGGAGATGGAGAATGGTGTTAGATATTAGAGGGTAAAGAATAAGAGCTAATGAGTCAGAATGAATAGAGAGAAGGATTATGAGAAATTTCAGAGAGCAGCCATTACCACCATCATCTCGCTGTAATGAGTCAGCCTCAGCTTGACAGCAGGTGAGGGGTGGGAGGATGTACAGTCAGCATGGCTTAGGGCTAGAGCAGAGAAAAAGTCCTCTACCCTTAATGCCAAGGTTGACTTTTGGGTTTTATCAATATTGTGTAAACATTATTCTAATTTGGTGACATCAACATTACTTTTCCTAGGAAATCCCTGTTGATTCCCTAGTAATGTCCACTGAGCATTGCACATAAATTACAGACACATGTTTACAATTACAGAAGTTTCCCTATTCCCAGTCTCTGAGCACTAAACTTTTAATAGGGTCTCTAGAGAAGACTCTCAGATTCACTATTGTATTTTCAATGGAGAGTGTTAATTGTCTATGTCTGTCTTCAGTTGACAAGTGAACACAAGTATTAGCCATGGTACTGTCCTCGATGATTCTCAGTTGATGGGTTATTTTTCAAAGACTAATAATAGTTCCTAAAAGGGAAATATTTTGGTTATTTCTGTTCTGACAAACAAATGAAGAATCCCTCCCCTTCCTTTCATAATAAAATGAGAGAAGAGTCTCTGAGTCTTCTGTAGCAGATTTGCTGAAACTTTGTTGTAGTGCCATGGAGTGGATTCTGACCCCTAGTGCCCCTGCGTACAGCAGAGGGAACCCTGCCTGGTCTTTTTGCCCTATCCTCTCCCCGTCCAGGGCTCTATCAGATAAGCCTCCACTGCTCTTCATAGGGTTTTCATGGCCAGTTTTTTCAGACGGGGGTGGACAGGTCCTAATTCCTAGTCTGAGTCTGAAAGCTCCACTGAAACCTGTCCACCACGGGTGACCCTGCTGGTATTTGAAATCCCAGTGGCATAGCTTTCGGCATCACAGCAACATGCAGCCACCACAGTATGAAAACCAACAGCCAGGTGGTGTGGTTCCTTGACCAGAACATGAACCTGGGCCTTGATGATAAGTGCCAGATCTTAACCAATAGACCACAAGGGCTAGCTTTGTTAAAGCTATGATTTAAATTTGTAATACATGAAAGAGCAGATAAATATTAGAGACTAGTCTAGCAGTAAACTTTGAGATAACAAATAAACAGGAACAAATTCCACTTTCTTTTAGAAAGCCTTAATTTCATCCATTTGTAATGGTGTAGATGATTGTAACGGGTAGAAAGCATTATGGAGTGACTTCCATGTCTCTTGCTTCCCTTTTAAATCCCTTCTTCTTCCCTTTCCCACTCTCTAGCTCCACCTCAATCTCTTATGCTGAACCATCTTCTCTGCCTCTCTCCTTCATCTTTTTCTTTTCTCTGAGCTCCTGACTTGTCTCCAGGTGTGGGAATGGAACTAGGAAGGCTCCACCTTCAATCTTAGTATTCTGCTCAACTCTTTCAACTTATATATTGAGGTCTGTGCTGGGTTTTTTCAAGGAGAGAACTAGCTAATCTGAATTTGCCTTGGACCAGATCAGATCGTCTCCAAAGGGAGGTTGATCTAATTGAAGGGAGAAGAGTAGGGAACTCATTTTTTTCTAAACAAAGTTCTGTATCAAGGAAAACTGAAGCTGGTTCTTCAATTATAAACTGGCAAATTTGTCATGTTGGGTGTCCAGCTGCCTACTGGACATCTCTTTGTAAATGTCTAGGAAACATCTCAACTTTATCGTGGCCAAATCTGAACTTCTCTGCTGCTGTCAACCTTTAATTCTATTTCTCCTGTGTCTTCCTCACTTTAGAAAATGGTGACTCCATTTTTCCAGTTACTCCAGAAAAAAATATGATCAGTCATCAAATAAATGTCAGCACTACTACGAAAATGTGTTCAAAGTCCAATCACTTTTCTCATCCTGGTGCAAACTACCACTTCTTACCTATTCATGCAAAAATCGTCTACGGAATTTCCCTGCTTCCAGTCGTGCACCTACAGTCTTGTCTCAAGAAAGCAGCCAGAGTTATAAGTCATGTAATGTCACTCTGCTCAAAACAGCTCAGTGGATCCCTCTTTCACTTAATGTAAAAGCCAAAGTCCTTATAAGATCCTGCCTATTTTTCATTGGGAGATCTGGTTTTTTTTCTAATTGTATTGTAGTAGCTTTTTTACATATTTTGTTTACTTCTCATTTGTCAAATACAGTTTTGCAAATACTCTCTCCCAGTTTGTGACCTGCCTATTAATTTTCTTAGTGGTATCTTTTGCTGGACAGAAATTTTATTTTTGATGGTCTAATTCACCATTTTTTAATGGCATTGCTTTCCATGTCCTGCCTAAACAATTTTCCCCACCCACAATCCTTGAAGATAGTCTTCCATTTTCTTCTGGAAAATTTATGATTTTAGCTTTTAGCGTTAGGTCTATGATTAATGTTGAATTATTGTGTATGATAAGAGGTAATGCTCAAGGCTTATTTTTTTTCACGTATCTAGTTTTTCAAGCATAACATGTTGACAAGACTTTTCTTCCTCCGTTGGAATTCTTTTGAGTGTTGAAATCATTTTATTCATATGTATAGGGCTACTTCTGGGATTTCTCTTCTCTTCCACAGATCTGCTTGTATAACCTGATTCCCATATCACACTGTATTATTACTGCTTTATAGTTAGTATTGAAATCAATCAGTAAATCCTCTAATCTTTTTTTCAAACTTACTTTGGCTGTTCTTGGTTTTTTGCATTTAAATTTAATTCATAATATTGATTTAAATTTTAGTATTAGCTTGGTAATTTCTAGACAGGATCATAATATTTTGGCTGGAATTCCGTTAAACCTATAGACAAATTTGGGAAGAATTAACATTCTAATGATATTGAATGTTTCAATCCATGAACATGGTATAATTTCCACTTATTCAGGTTTCTCTTAATGTCTCACAGCAATGTTTTCTAGTACTCAGAATACAGGTCTTTCGCACCTTTTGTTAAATTTATTCCTTAGTAGTTTAGGATTTTTAGAATATTGTAAATGGTGTTTACTTTTTATTTTATTTTGTGAATCTTTTTTGCTAGAGTGTATAAAAACACAATTGATATATATAATATCATTTTATACTGCCATCTTACTGAATCAACCTAGTAGATACAATCTTTATTTCATGGATTCCTTAGAATTATCTAAACCATCATGTCCTCTTTGAAAAGAGAGAATTTTGCTTCTTTTTTTCTTATGTTTATGCCTTTTGTTTCTTTATGTTGCCTTATTGCAATGACTAGGACCTCCAGTAAAATATTGAATAGAAGTGGTGAGAGTAAATATTCTCATATTTTCCTCAATTTTGAGATAAAGTGTTCAGTATTTCACATTATGTGTAATAGCTGTAGGTTTTATGTTGATGACCTTTATCAAGTTGAAGAAATTGTATTCATTATCTGCTGATTGTTTTTAATCAAGAATAAATGTTAGATTTTGTCACATGCCTTTTTACTTCCATTGAAATAATGATACTTTTTCTTTGCTCTGTTTATGTGATGAATTAAAATGATTGATTTTTAATTATTAAACCAATCTTGCATTTCTGGAATAAAATCACCTTAGTCAGAATATGATATCTTTTCTATATCTTTACTGGATTTGGTAACTTTTGCTAAGTATTTTTTGTCTCTATGTTCAGAGGGTTGTTGATATATACTCTTTAAAAAAATGTATTGGTCCTGTGTTGGTATCAAGATTATGCTGGCCCCATCAAATGAGGTGGGAAGATTTCCATCCTCTTCTATTTACCAAAAGAGTTTTTTGTGGATTGGTATTATGTATTCCCTAAATGTTTGATTAAATTTTCCAGTGGTTTCAGATGGTTTCACTTGAGCCTAGAATTTCCTTTTTAGGAAAAATATGATATTTATTCAATTTATGTAATAGATATGGAGTATTTAGCTTTTCTATTTCTTCTTGTGACAGTTTTGGGAAGCTGTGCTCTTCAAAAAATTTATCCATTAATCTAAGTAGTCTAGTTTTTTTACATAAAGTTGTTCATAATTTTCCTATTCTTTTAATACTATACAACCTGTAGAAACAGTCTCTTTCATTCCTTATGTTGGTGATTTGTATTCAGTCACTACATCTGTTTAATTCTCACTAAAGCTTTATCATGTCTCTAGATAGTTTCAATTAGCCAATTTTTAGTTTTGTCAGTTTTCTCTATGGTTTACCTATTTTAGGTTTTTTTTTTTTTTTTTAAAAAAAGGTTCTTCATTTCTTCCTGAAGATCTGTTTCCATCTCAACTCATTTCCCTTCATTTTACAGAAGCTCCTTTATCACAGTGATACTACTGGTAGATTCTCTTAATTTTTACTATATAAAAATACCTTTACTTTTATTTTAATCATGAAGTATATTTTCACCAGATATAGAATTCTCAGTTGATTTATTTTATTTCCTGTCATCACTTTAAAGATGTTCGACTGTCTTTCTTTTGAGCTCCATTGTTTCTTATGAGAAGTCAGTGAACATTTTGTTTTTGTTTTTTGTTGTTTCAGGTTTTTTTTAGTGATCATTTATATCTTAGTTCCATTATAGGCACCATTGTCATAGAATACAACTCAAAGTTTCTCATATCTTCCACATCAGCATATTTTAGTTTTGAGTTACATAATTTTTTGGTTAAATTTTCTAAACAATTTATTAAGATGTCTAATATTGTAATAAATCTTACCTAAATGTTTTTATGTAATAATCAGTAATAATACAGCAGAAATCATAATAACAACCTCAGGAGAACTAATGGGAGCCACCAATGTGTTCACCAAGAAGAAAAATTTATTTATAATTCCTTATATACATGATTGAAATGAAACAAGTTTCTATTAAATGTGCCTTTATTGTCATGAAATTTACCAGGATATAATTAAACATACAGAATGTTATTTCCTTTTGCTTATTTTGATATACACTATTCTGCAATATTATTTTGTACAAAAAATAAAATGGAAGAATTTACCCAAGTTTCATATCTCACAAGGAGATTCATGTTCATGTAAAAGAAATTTCATCTTCCACTGATTAGCTGGGCCAAACATGGAATGAATTAAACCATGGGCTCAAAGACCAAAAAAGATCATTGCATAGGAGTTGTGAAATTGGTGGATTTTAAAAATTTTGCTGAAGAGTGACTAGAGATAAAATGTAATAGTGTGGAGTATTTTTCTGTTTAAAAGCACTTTCTCTTGTATTACTTCCTTTAACCCTCACAACAGCTCTTGAAGGATACTGTTATTTTCCTCATTTAGCAAATGGAATAAATTCATGTTTAGACTTTCCCCAAATCATACAACTTATTTTATCTAGGTAGTCACATTCTAAATATCCTTTGCTTTCTACCATTTTATAAACTTTTAAAAAATTTATACAATAAAAGTCAATTTTAAGCTGCTATAATTTGTTGGTTGACTGACTGCTCTCTGGAGCCTGTGGTACTTATCTGGTGGTGTTAGTCTCAGTCCAGCGGAGGTTCCTGAAGACTGCCTGCTTCCAACAGTACAAATTATAGACTAGTCTAATTCCCATGGGGCAGCTTACAATCCCTTCCTGCTCTAGTTTGTGCTTGAACAATAGGAAGCTTGATTTTCCACTGCAAGTTTTCTTCACTATGAGCTATTCTGTTCTTTTTCAGATATCTCTCTATTTTGTTGAATCAAGGCAGCTGTTTAGATAGCTAAATTTGTAATTTTATATATCTATATATAATCTTTTTGTGATTTATATATATATGTAGTATTATATACATATATATGTACACACACATAAATATTTCTATATTTATACATCCTAACAAGAACTCATTTAGATATTTTAATAGTTTCAATAACAGGAGACCCTTGTAAAGTCTTTTAACATTATAAATTATAGAAATGTATTCTAAGAGAAACTGTCACATTTTGATGCAGGAAAACAGAAACTGCTATCCAAATGTCATGGAGAAATCCAGGGAATTAGGTTCTTTTAAAAAAATCACTGGAAAGGCCGGAGGAACAAAAGTTGAGGTTTGACCATTAGGCTTATTTTCAAGATCACTGCTCTATTGTCCCATCGAGAGGTCAGGAAACTGCTGCTACCACCGCCACCCCTGCTGCTGCAGCCCCTGCCTCCTGCTCCAACAAAGCTGGTTACTAGACAGTGGACGTGGAGGGTACCTGCTGCCCCACCCATTCAGGTTGTCCTGAGCCTGCTTAGTCACGCACATTGTGATAGAAAGGAGATATCTTCTCTATTTTGCTCTCCAAATGCTACCTGAGTTTGTCGAATTGAAAGACTCTCACTAATGTATAAGATAATAGTTATCAATGAGTCTATATAAAGAATTTTGTGAATTTTGTAGCAACTCACTATAGGAAAATAGAAAGAGAGAGAAAAGAAGGAAGGGAGGTAGGAAAGGAAAATAAAATAAAGAGAAAAGAAAGAAATCAGAAAAGTAGTGTAAGAACTTTACTCCTTTGTGATAAAGCATTGGTCTCTACTAAAAGGTAAATTCTTTGAGGAGGTATCCATCATTTGATTTTTGTCAGTAATCCTTTCTTCAGTGAGGATAATGAGTTTGAGATTCTTTCCTGAAAAACAATTGGCATAATAAACTAAAAACATCCTTACATGCTTTAAAATATCTCCCCAATTTAATTTGTTCCACGAAGAGAGGGGAGTACAGTAGAGTATTTCAAACAAAAAAGGCACACATGAGTAACACAGCCACCTCCATAACTTGTCAGCCTCAACAGATGTTTCTCATGTGCTTTAAAATACTGTGTTTCTGCTGCTGTCGGGTGAAGTGCTCAATAGTGTTATTAACGTCAAGTTGGTTGATAGCAATATAACCACTTCAGTTATTTTTTCTACTTTTTTAATGATATGTTTTTCCCTTCCTTTTACTTACAACATATTTGTCTTTATATTTAAAGTGGGCTTCTTGTAAGCAGTGTGTAGGTGGGCCTTGCTTTTTGGTTCAACCTTACAATCTCGGACATTTTGAAATCTCTAACACTCACTATATACTTAATGAATTTCTTTCTTTTTCTTGAAAAATACATGAAATATCATGATAAGATTGTTGGTTATTTCCATCAAAGTCTTAAGTCTCACTTAGGTGGTACCTCCTTAGAAGGGGTAAACATCGCATTATTATAGTTAGTGGAACATATTGTATATGAATTTTTTTGAGAATGATGGTGCAATAGTTGACCGAGGGGCTGGCCCTGTGGTGTAGGGGTTAAGTTCTGCATGCTCCACTTCAGTGGCTTGGGTTTGTGGGTTAGGATCTTGGGCACAGACCTACACCATTCATCAGCCATGCTGTGGCAGTGACGCACACATAAAGTGGAGGATGATTATCACTGATGTTAGCTCAGAGCTAATCTTCCTCAAGCAAAAATAGAGGAAGTTTGGTTACAGATGTTAGCTCAAGGCTAGTCTTCCTCAGCAAAACAAAAGTTGATCCAGCTTGACAATTCTTTTCTAATGGGAAGATTTCCCATTAACCTCATTGAAATGAAGCAATGGGGTTTTGATTGGCTATCATCACTTCCAATCATGGTTCCCAAGATAAAGTTATACTGTGGCCCACAATTCTTAATCCTTTTAAACAAATGCCCTATTGAAATATGCATCCACCTGCCCAAAACAGGGAAGAAAATGGAATACAGACCATGGAAACTTTTGGAATATTTGCATGCTGATGTTTAGGTAGAAACTCCATTTGACTGGTCTCCAAATATGTTGATATTATAATAATTTTTCTCCACTGATTATTTTAAAACAGTGGCTTTCTTAGTCTGCTCAGCTGCTCTAACAAAATATTATACACTCCGTGGCTTTAACAGCAGACATTTATTTTTTACAGTTCTGGAGGATGGGAAGTTCAAGATCAAGGTGTCAGCAATACAGTACAGGGGAGAGCCCGCTTCCTGGCTTATAGACAGCTGCCTTCTCACTGGGCTTACATGACCTTTCTTGGGTGAGTACTGATATAGAGAGAGAGAGAGCTCTCCCGTCTCTTCTTCTTCTTGTAAGGGCACTAATCTCATCACTGAGGCCTCACCTTATGATCACATAACCTAATTACTTCCCAAAGGCCCTACTACAAATACCACAACATTAGGGGTTAGGACTTCAATGAATGAATAGGGAAGGGGGGAAAATTCACTCCAAAACAGTGGTCTAATAAATATGATCCCAAACCAACAGTATTAACATTCTTGAATCAGAAGCAAATCAAAATCAAGACTATTGACAGGAGACCATCTATACACTGAGAACATTATGCAGCAATGGCAACAGAAAAAAATACAGACATATGCAGTAACGTGGGTTTTATGGGAAAAAAAGCATAAAAGCAGCTTGGCTATGATCCATTTTTCCCTGTCCTAGGGCTTGAGGAGTATTCCTCAGGGTAACAAAAGGAGGGCAGATGACCTGGTCTGACGTGTGAAATGGACCTCCGCAATATCGAATAATTATGTTTTTTGAATGCTTAACTATTTTAAACAAAACATCTTGTAAACCAAACAGACATTTAAACCAAACATTTGCTTGAATAGCTTCTCCCTGATATTCTGTCATGCTCTATCCCAGGAGCCAATCCTAACGACAAGAAGAATAAGAATAATTCACTTAGGTGTGTAATACTTGTGATTGTCATGAAAAAAACTTGAGAAGTTGAGGTGGCATGTAGTGGCCATCTCAGGCCCACTAATATCCCAGGCTCATTACAAGATTGAAAGAGAGTGATGAACTCTTACTGCATTCAGTGTATTTGTGCTATCAGACTAATTTAATTTTAGAACTATTTCATGAATAATTATTTAAGACATTATGTGTGTAGGCTATTGTGTTAATCACTGCAAAAGATAAAAAGAGACTAGGACAAGTTATTTATAATAATAAAAATACTTGCAGCCCCAAAATAACAATTATACAATGCCAAGTATAGTCTAAGAAGAATAAACTGTAAGTGGTTCAAATGAGTGAGCTCAGTGTTTCAAGTGAGCCTTACTATCCCCTTCAAGATAATCTGGAAATGCATCTAGAAGCTGTGACATTGGAGACAGACTTTGAAGAAAGGACACCATTTCTGTGTTTCCTTTCCCTGTGGAGAGACCTGTATTAGCAAAAGCATGTACATGAGAGGGTAAACAGTGTGCAGGAAGCTTTCTGCAACCCTTTTTGGGTATAACACAGGGTTCTAACAGGAGAATTGTGGAGGAAGAGACTTCAGAGTTAAACCAAGGTTTTATTTGAAAGGACCTCATATAATGCCAGGGTGAGCAAATCAGGATGAAAAAGATAGAGACAGAGATAGAGATAGAGACAGAGAGAGAGAGATGTATGGATGGAGATCTAAATGTAGGTATATGTAAATATGTGTATCATATAATCTGGATATACACGTGAACAAATAAACATCTACATGTGTACATATGCTGACCTAGATACTTATACCATGTTTGCACATAATCTAGTAGCAATGACAATCTATTAAAAGCTGTTGAAAAGGAATATTATTTAATCCGAATTCTGTTTATGAAGAATAACCTGGTAGCTCTGTTTAGAAAGTAAGAGTATCAGTGGGGTGTAGGAGATGAGTAATGAGAGTTTTACCAGTCACAGAGGTGGGTGGTTTGTAGAGCGAGGGCCTCAGTTGTATCAATAGGGAAATGTAAGGACTTTCAGTGTTGAGAGAGGGAGGACAGGGGAAGACCTGAGGTCGCTCGCTCGTTACACTCAGGATCTGGAGTGAGATGAAAGACGACATTGAAGTACTGCAAGGGCACAAAACACCCAAACTCTTGCTCATTTTCATGTCTTTCACAGCTACCCACTAGGCACTACAACATCATATCACCTTAACATTATTTGACCTTTGGTAATATGCATTCAAAGATCTTATGTAAATCATACATTCCAAAAAAATTTATACATTACTGATTTTAACTCACTAGTTTCAGTTTTTTAAAACTCTTGGAATATTGACCACTTCCTTCCTCTTCCACCATTTCTCTTTTCCTCTCTAAGCCAAATAAACTATTCAATCTCATCTCTTAACTTTTCAAATTAGTGAAGCATTTCAGATTGTCCTACAACAAACAAACACAGCTGGAATGTGCCTTTCAAGGCATCACAGACAGTAAGAGAAAACACCCCTTCTCATTACTCAGGACACAGAGTGGGCTAAGAGTATCCTCTTATAATTTGGCCCAATCTTCACTGTCTTTACTCCCTTCTCATTTTTTCACCATTGTTTTCCCATTTCTGTTTATTTCTCTCTGTGTGACATGAGATGAGGGAAATGAAATTCACCATGTCCAAATAAAGTGGACTGGCTAGCAGAATTCATGGAATTTGTGTCTGCTCACTTGAACACAAACCTGCCTCCACTGTGTAGTTAAAAGTGATATGAGTCTCCAGGCTGCCCAGTTGTACTCACATCAATGATGTCCTACTTCAGTCCTGTTCAAAGGAACTGCACTATTTTAGCACTTAATCATTTTGTAAAGCTACATTGAAGAAGCTACAATCATTTCATTTATTTTCTGCTTCAATTATTCTAGTATGGCATGAGCATTTGTTTAAAATTCTTTGTTTTCTATGAGGGACATATTCAAATATTAGGAATGTATTAGGTACTCCCAACTTAAGTCATTAAAACACTTCGGGAATTATAACTCAAAAACTTTGCACACTAACCAACCAAACAAAGCTGCATCTAATCTGCACAATTCTGTGACTGTTTTAATAAGAAAAGTACAGATATTAGTATGAGATCTAAACATTTCTCTTTAACATTTTGACCAGTGAATCTATGACTTTCTTATTTCTCAGGCTGTAGATAATTGGATTTAACAAAGGAATGATGACAGTGTAAAATAGAGAGTCCATCATATCTTGGTCATCTGCTTGTGTTGATCCAGGGCGCACATACATGAAGAGAAGAGGGCCATAGTATAAAGAGACAGATAAGAGATGGGCTCCACAGGTGGAGAAGGCTTTCCTGATGCCTTGTACAGACTTCCTTTTTAAGATTGTAAAGAGAACAAGTGTATACGATACAAGAACTATCAGGATGGTGAACACCTGTATTGACCCAGAGGAGATAAAAACCATCAGAACATTAACCGAAGGGTCAGTACAGGAAATCTTAAACAATGGCATGATGTCACAATAAAAGTGATGTATTATGTAAGAATTACAGAAGGTTAATCTGAATAAAAAAAGTGTATGAAATGCAGAATGAATAAGGCCACACACAAATGATGAGACTAACAGTTGGATGCATAGTCTATTGGTCATAGTCATTTGATAAATTAAAGGGTTGCATATGGCCACATAGCGATCATATGCCATTGCTGCCAAAAGGAAACATTCTGTGCTTGCACTGAATGAAAAAGAAAAAAATTGCATCATGCATTCAGAGAGAGATATCCTCTTGCTCTTGATAAAGAAGTTGACCAGCATCTTTGGGGTCACTGTGGATGATATCCAAGCATCCGTGAAGGCTAAACTCCCAAGGAACAAGTACATGGGAGTGTGAAGGTGAGGCTCATTGCAGATGAGTGCAGTCAGTCCAAGGTTTCCCACAATGGTGATGAGATATATCACCAAGAACACCAGAAACAGGGGGATTTGCCACTCCTGTTGATGTGTAAGTCCTGTGAGAACAAACTTTGTCAGCAGTGTTGCATTTTTAGTGTCCATGTCTTCGCTGGCTGGCTCCTGAAATGAAATACAGTAAATGTAAAAGACCATTCACTAATAGTGTATAAAAATAAAATTGGAGGAAAGTGGTTGAAATAAAATCATTCACTAATTAGAATGTCCTTAATTTTATTTACTACTACTGTAATATATGGAAACTAATTTGGGGAGTTGGTGTAATGGAAATTCAGTATTTCCATTGTAAAAATGTGAAGGAATTAACAGATTTATTAAAAAAAAAGGAAAGACATTCTAAACATGAGCTAAATTTATGTGGATACGTGAGTGTGTTAGGGAAATTCTGTGTCTTGGACATAGATGAGGGTAGAGGAAAATGAAGTCTAAATTATTAGGAAATGAATTGAATGCTGTGTGAAGGATCTTGAACTTTATTCCTAAGGTAATAGGAAAGCACTGAAAACCTTAAGACAAGGAGTGGCATGGTAATATATTCTTTAAATTAAATATTTGGTAGTGTAGAAAATACTCTACAGGGAATGGAAACTAGAGTCAGGGATACTAATTAGGAAGCTGTTACTCTTGTCCTGGTTCCCAAGCCAGATTACACATCAGAATTGTCTGGAGGACCTTTTGTACAAAATGTAGATGGTCAGCTATTACTATAGAAATCGACTTAGTGGGACAAGAATAAAGTCTAATAATCTGCATTTCCAAATTGCCCTCCCTTATTCAAAGGCATGTGAACTTCTTAATCCATGTGTGCTTTGATACTGGGAGTCATGAAGAGGATAAAGAGATAGATCAAAATAAATCAGAAAGTAGAGTCACTGGAACTTGGTATCATATTCAATGTGAAATGGATGATCACTGAAGGTAGAGGAGACCCTTGGTGACCGGTAGGTGGTCATCAAAAATTGAGTTTGAGGATTTAGAGGCATTAGCCAGTTTGTGGAGAAAGCATCCTATTAACATCCAGATGTGATAGCTTAGTAGTATGAGGCTACTAGTGCTTAACAGAAGCCATGACTTAGTAGTCATTTTGGTAGCTGAGGGCATACTTCAGGAGCAGTGACAGCAGCTCCTATCAAGCTAATGTAGGGATTTAATTTTGGCTGTTAACTGACTGTATTGCTTCCTTCTGTTCCTGCTCATTTTTTAGCTCATTCCTCCAATCTCCCCGGAATTTCTGTTAGTCAATTACCATTCAACTAACTGATTTTGTGTTGCAACCAAGTGCCTTAGCTCCAATCAAAGATACATATGAGAGAGACCAGTAAAGGATACTGAAAAGAAGGACCAGAGGAGCAGGAAGGGGGCTGGGCAGCTGAGTGTTTTGGACTTGGAGACAGAAACGATGCTCAAGGATATAGTGAAGTACAGTGCCGATTGCCAAAATGAATGCTTTGGTAAAATAAGTAATGAGCAGAGATCATTGAGGGTGGGAAAGAACAGATTTTTAGTGTCTTTAGTGAAAGCAGTTTCCATTTTATGATGGAGTTGAGGCCAGAGAACAATGAGAAGTGAATGGGAAACATGGTAGATGACATGAGGAGAATGTATTTCAGTTCTCCCAGAAATGTCGAGAATTGTTGGCATTTGTCCACTGCCTGTAGACATAATTAATTTTTCTTCCTGTAGAACATTTTAAGAAAAGTTTTCAAAAGAGAAGGGAGGAGAGGAAAGCATCAAGAAAAGAAAAGGGACAGGAAAAGTGGAATGGGAAATTTAGGTGGGTGAAAAAAGAAAAAAAGGAAGAGAAATGGGAAAAAAGTAACAGAGAAATGGATAGATCAGTGTGGGAAAGACAAGCCAGTGAAGACAGTGGAAGTATCTGAGAAAGGCTGAGGGAAGGAAGGGGAGGCTCAGAGTTTGGGGGTGAATATTTGTCTTAACCATACTTTCATTAAGTTGTCAACTCTGGGAATCCTTTCTTTTTCTTTTAGTCAAAATTCCAAGTTTATTTTACTATTGACTTTATGTATGAAAGAGATTTTCATTTTAACTTTTACCTTAGAAACTTTGTACTGTTCATAAATATACTTGTACCACCTGAAAGTTCTTTCCATAATTAAACGTTGTATTATCTGTATTATTACTGTCATTAGAACTGTCTTTCTCTAGAAATCCAGCTAGTTTTACTTTACAGCACTTTCTTCTCCACCAGTGTTTGTAGTAAAATAAAACTGAACCAAAGACTGGAACCTAACTCAGGCAATATAAATACCAAATGTGAATAATTGTAGTTGTTAACCGTATTTGTATTAGAATGTGCTTTCATCCATGTAATCCCAAATCGGTAAATAATCAAAAATTCTCAAATTCAATATATGGGTGGATACTTATTAAGTCCTAAATCTGGAAAGAGCAATGGAGGGAAATTTTCTGTATATTTCCTGCTTTATATGTATTTAAAATACTCAATGAAATTATTGTTGGAAGTGGGTGAATGGATAGAGGAGTTAATATGTAAGTGACTTACCCCAAAAGTTTAACTAGAGAATGTGATTAAGTAAAAAGAATGGATCGTTTAATCAGAATAAGAATTTCTTACATAGGAAACATATGACCTGATACTTAAATCCAATTTCAATTGTCCAACATTGTAGTTCTTGAAAATGTATCTTAGGAAGTCATTATAGTTGTGTTATAAGTACAATAAATCCTTAAGGGGAACAATTTAGTCTTATAGATATTTTGCTTCTCCAGATTTAGTTACAAAAATAAGTTATACAGATAATTTGTTAACTATTTTATATTTTTCACCTGACTTTTCTTGCATCTTGGAAATAAATTTAATTTTATTGTAAATTATAGGGTATTTTGACATTTTGCATAAAGAATACTGAATGCTACAGAATTCATTTCTCTCTTACCCATATCTTGTAAGAAATTGTGGAGCTCCTTTCAAAGAGTTAGACTTCCTAAAGCAGAAAAGTATACAATAGCACAGGAATGACAATAAGATAGGTAGCAACTCTTCACACTGATTCATTTTGGAGATTTCATTTCTCGGCTCAGGAAAATATGGTTTATATTAATTTGCTTTGAATATGAGTAAACCAATTGTACAACTGTGTGCTTTTGCCAGAAGAGGAAGGAGTAAAAAAACTACAATACCCTTGCTAGTGCCCAAGGATTCCCTTTAGGATAAAATTAAGCTGTTCTTCTGGGCATTGTGACTAGAACATGCGTGAGAAGTCCAGGTTGTCCCACAGGGCCTTACTGACTCTGAAATCATAAACCTCAAGTCACTGGAGACAGTGCTAGTTTTAACAATTGAAAGTGCGCTTTATGCCACTATTTTCCACCGCAGATGACACTTCTGACGTGTTTATGCCAACCCCAGTTTATCTATAAATTTTGATTCTCTGAGTGCTTTCATTAGTATGGTCTTGTCTGAGCTAATCATACATGATTTTAATGAGGCCAGAGTTCTAGATTCCCAATGCTAAGAAAGTTGTCCTCCTCATGCAAACTGCAGCTCACATTCAGACATGGACCTAACTGCCCCCTTTACGCTGCAATCTGATGAGAACATCTTACTAGGCAAAGCTCAAGAAGGATCAAAGGAAAAATGAGCAAAGGAGCACAGTGGGAGGGGGCCTAGATCAGGGCATCCTAAACTTTCATGCCTTGAATCTCCAGGAGATCTTTAGAAAATGCAGATTCTGTTTCAGAGGCTTGGGTGGGGCCAGAGCGTCTTCATTTTTAACAAAGTGATGCCTGTGGACACATGCCATCCACAGGGCCTTCTTCATTGAAGGGCCTAGGTTATCAGAGCTAGATCCCTGGAAGAGCTCAACCTGGGAAATGTAGCTACAATGCCAAGAGAGGAGCAGGAGGAGCCAGATGGGGCCAGGGACGCCAGCCTGGGTGGGATCACATGGGGTCTGGAGGCCAGGTAGGGTCTTTGTTCTTGACTCAAATTAAAGGAAAACTCTTGAGAGATTATGCACATGCTGTTAAGGTGTTCATATTTGCCTTTAAGCATTAACAGAGAGTTGACAGGGAATGCTAATTCAGAAAATATTGATTTTATATGTATGAAAATAGTGTAATATGGAAATAGTGATATTTGATTTGGTGGATGAAAACTAGAAATCTGCTTGGAACTTGTATGGCAGCTAGGGGGGAAGCAAAGGGTATATTTTTGGTAGACTCATTAAACAATTTTATTGTGTCCGTAGAATTTTGCTAGTGAAAGTCAAAAAAGAGGAGGAGAAAAACAACATAGATAAAAGAGAAGTCACTGTGAAACCTCAGCAGATGAGTGGAGTAAGTGGTATTATGTCCAGAAGTAGCTTCATTGTAACCAAACAACTTAAATTTACTGCCTCCTTCAAATTTGGGTCATTATCTCCAAACTCATTTTGTTTCCTATCTGTGAGTCCAGAGGTCGGCATTGCTGCTTCCCGTATGAGCAGTCTTTTCAATTTTAGTCATTTTAATAGGTGGGTCATGATGTCTCATTGTCATCGTCATTTGCACTTCAAAATGATTAATTGTAATAAGCAAATTTTTGTATCTTTACAAAGACATCTATATATCTTATTTAGTGAGGTTTCTGTTCAAATCTATTCCCCATTTTTTAATTGTTATGTAATTTCTTATTAATGAGTTTTGAGGATTCTCCATATATCCTGGATACAAGGCTTTCATCAGATATATGATTTGCAAATATTTTCAGAAAGATCTTGATCTTCCTTCCATCCCACAAGATATCACACTCATCCATTATACTGCGTGGACCCAGTGAGCAAGAAACAGCAACTACCAAAGAGGTATTAGTAGACATTTGCATACCAGAATATGTGAAATAAATCGAGGAAAATTCAGGGCCCATTGATCTCGGTGAAATTTCTAGAGGTTCAGTTGTGTGAGTCATGTGGAGATATCCCTTCTAAGGTAAAGGACAAGTTGTTGCATCTGGACCCTCCTTCAACCAAAAAAGAGGCACAAAACCTTGTGACTCCTGTGGTTTTTGGAAGCAGCATCATCCTCATTTGGGTGTACTACTCCAGCTCATTTAATGAGCTGCAGAAAACCTGCTAGTTTTGAATGCGGCCCAAAACAGGAGGATTTGCAAATGCATAGGCTGCTGAGCAAGCTGCTCTGCCCCTTGGGCCATATGATCTAGCAGAAACAAGGAGGCTTGAAGTAGTAGTGGCTGATAGGGATGCTGTTTGGAGCTTTTGGCAGATATCTATAGGTAATGATAGTGCAGACACTTGGGTTCACTGCAAGCCCTGCCTTCCAGTGCCAATAACTGCTCTACATTTTAGAAACAGCTGTTGGCCTGCTACTGGACCATAGTAAAGACTGAATGCTTAACCACAGCCACCAATTTCCCATTGGACCAGAGGTGCCTTTCATGAATCGGGTGTTATCTGACCTACCAATCCCTGAAGTTGAGAGTGCATAGCCTCACCATCGTCAAATGGAAGTGGTATATATATGATCTACCCTGAGCAGGCCCTGAGGCACCAGCAAGTTACATGAAGAAGTGGCCCAAATGCCCATGGTCCCCATGTTTGCTCCACTGGCTTCTCTATCCCAGCCTGCACTTATAGCCTTGTGAAGAGTTGTCTATAATCAGTATACAGAGGAAGAGAGGACTCCAGCTTGGTTTACCAATGGTTCTGCAAGTTATGGAGAGACAATGTGAAAGTAGATAACTACAGCACTACTACCACACTCTGGGACATCCCTGAAGGACAGTGGTGAAGGAAATCCTCACACTGGGCAGAACTTAGAGCCGTGCACATGATTGTTCACTTGCCTAAAAAAATATATGACCAGATTTGTGATTATATACTGATTCTTGGGCTTTGGACAATAAATTAGCAGGAAGGTCTGGGACTTTGAAGCAATAATACTGGAAATTTGATGACAAGGAAATTTTTAGGATAGGTATGTGGATAGATCCCTCTAAACAGGCAAAAAATGTGAAGATATTTGTTTCCCACGTGTATGCTCACCACGTGACCTCAGCAGTGGAGGATTTTAACAATCAAGTGAATAGGATGACCCAAATATGAAATCACGTCAACCTCTTTCTCCAGCCACCCCTGACATCGCCAAATGGGCTCATGAAGAAAGGAGCTATGGAGGCAGGAATGGAGGTCATGCCTGGGTTCAGCAACCTAGACTTTCACTCTCATTGTCCAGCTTGGCTAAGACCTTTGCTGAATGCCTTATCTACCAGCAACAGAGACCAACACTGACTCCTCAGTACGGCACCAATCATCAGGGTTCTCAGCCAGCTACCTGGTGGCAGTTTGATTACATTGGACAGACTCCAGTATAATGGAAGGAACAGTGTTTGTTCTTACTAGAATGGACGCTTATTCTGGATATTGATTTGCAATCCTGCATGCAATACTCCTGCCAAAACTCTATCCATGTTCTTACAGAATTCTTTGTCCACTGTCATGGTACACCACACAGCATTGCTTCCAATCAAGGAACTTGCTTCATAGCAAATTAAGTGCATCAATGGCTCCATGATTATAAAGTTCACTTGTCTTACCATTTTTCCCATGATACTGATACAGGTAGTTTGATGGAACGATGGAACAGTCTTCTGAAACTCAGTCACAGCACCACCTAGATGGCATTACCATGCAGGGCAAGGCAAGGTTCTCCAGAAGGCTGTATATTTTCTAACTCTGTGTCCAATACCTAGTATTGAATCACCACGTAAAGAAGAAAGTTACTGTGCTGGCTGGTGTGACTGATCCTGACTCTCAGGGAGAACTTGGATTACTCCTACACAATGGAGATAAGAACAAGTATGTCTGAAATTCAGATCACTTCGGATGTCTCAGTAATACCATTCCTTGTCATTAAGATGAATGGAAACCTCAACAAACCAATCTAGGAAAGATTTCTAATGGCCTAGACACTTTCAGGAATGAAAGTAAAGAAAAATGACCAGGTAAACAAAACATAACTTCGGTACTTGCTGAAGGCAAAGGGAATATGGAATTGATGGCTGAAGGAGATAGATATAAATACAAGTTACAACCATATGCCCAGTCACAGAAATGAGGGCTGTAATTGTCATGATTATGTTGCTCCTCGGTTTGAAAGGGTAGGTTTCGTTTGTGTGCGTGTACATATGTACACGTGTTTGTATATATGTATATTTATATGTATACATAATGCATAGCAAATTTTTTTTCCTTTCTACTCTTATTCTCTTATCATGTAACATAAAATGTATTGATTTTATATTATAGTAATTAAGTATTGCTAATTTGACATCATAGTATTTAATTTTCCAGATATCAAGGAGAAGAGTAAACATCACTCAAGTGTTCTGGCTTCTGCTCTGTCAAAGGAGTCAGTGTATTTTCTGTTGTATACAGTATAGTTGTATCATGTTAGATGGAATTACAACCTCTTTATTGTCTTATTTTGAGTTTAAGTATGGTTTAAGGAATTCTGTGTAGGTTCCACATTGATAACTGGTTGACTTGTGATGGTTCATTTTGTCTGTCAACCTGACTCGACTATGGATTGTCCAGATATCTGTTAATCATTACTTCTGGTTGTGTTTTGAGGGTGTTCTGGAAAATATTAGTATTAAATTAGTAGACTTAGTAAAGTAGTTGGTCCTCCCTAAGGCTGGTGAGCATCATTTAATCCGTTGAAGGCCTGAATGGATCAAAAAGGCAGAGGAGGTTGAATTTGCTCTCTGCCTGACTGGTTGATCTGTGACATTGATCTTCTCCTGCCTTGGGCTCTTGTGGTTCTTAGGCCTTCAGAATTGATGGACTGTATACTATCAGCTCTCCTATTCTCAGGCCTTAGAACTACCCCATGGTCTTTCCTGGGTCTCTACTGTGAAGACAGTAGATCATAGGATTACTCATTATCCATAATCATGTGAGTCAATAACTTATAATAAATGTCTTTTGATATAGATAAGATGTAGATAAAGATTGATATAGATTTAACTATACATTTGTATTTATATATATCATATTGGTTCTGTACTCTAGACAGCCTTGACTAATACAAACACTAGCCGTGTATTTGGTGAACTTCATTCTTCATCTTGAAAAACAGAGGGAAGTATCATGATGCAACTGTTAGCTATTGACCTCAGATAAGTCTAACTTAGAAGGTACCTTCTCAGAAGACCCATCATCATATTATGACAGCATGAGTGTTATCTTGTATATGAAACTTCTTTGAGAGCAATGGTCCAAAAGTTGATGTGCCTTGACATTCAAATTTTCTAATGGCAGATGTTCCTCTCATTCACTTTATTGACATAAGGCAATGGGGCTTAATTGGCTATCATCACTATCAATCATGAAATAATTCAATCAAATAATTATTCACTTTAGGTGTATAATACTTGTGATTGTCATGAAATAAACTTAAGAAGATGAGCTGGCAGGGAGCAGCCATCTCAGGCACAATAATCTGGCAGGGCTCATTGCAAGACTAAAAAAGAGTGATGCACTCTTACTGAAAAAGATAAAAAGTGTACTAAGACTTCTAAGTTGTAATCTAAAAAAGTCTGTTGCCAAAAATAGGTATTACACAAGGCTGTTTATGTCTTAAAAGTTTCAGCTGAAGGAGCATTCCTGTCCTCTCCGAGGTAATCTAGAAATGCATCATGAAAGCTGTAATATTTGAGATAGACCTTGAAGAAAGCATAGCATTTCAACTGTAAAACAAGATAGGATATTTGGGGGGGGGGGTGCATTTTGAGGAGAGACCTATATTAACAAAAGCATGTACCTGAGAGGGGGGTGTGTCCAGAAGGCTTCCAGTAACTCATTGGGTATAACACAGGGTCCATTAGGAGAATTATAGAGGAAGAGACTTCAGAGTTTATCCAAGTTTTTATTGGAAAGGACTTAAAAATAATGCCAGGTGGCAAATGCAGAGTGAGGTATGTGAGGAATATGATTTAATCAGAGTTCTCTTTATGAAGAATAATCTGGCAGCAATGTTTGGGAAGTAAGAGAGTGTCTGCAAGATGTAGGACATAAGTTACTAAAGTTTTGCAGTTCACGGAAGCTATTAGTTCTCAGGTGAGGACCTGAGTAGTATCAGCAGGAATGTGTGTGGAAACAGTGATGATGGAGAAGGGCAAGAGTGGACCTGAAGGTGGTCACTCATTATATTAAGAGTATGGAGTGAGATGAAAATTAACGAATAAGGACTTTTGAGGCACAAAACACCCAAATTCTTGCTCATTTTCATATCTTCCCCAGAAAGCCACTGTGCACTATGACATCATATCCTCTTAACATTATTTAATTTTTTTTTGAGTAAGATTAGCCCTGAGCTAACTACTGCCAATCTTCCTCTTTTTGCTGAGGAAGACTGACTCTGAGCTAACATCCATGCCCATCTTCCTCTATTTTATATGTGGGACGCCTACAACAGCGTGGCTTTTGCCAAGCAGTGCCATGTCCGCACCTGGAATCCAAACCAGCGAAGCCCAGGCCACTGAGAAGCAGAACGTGCGAACTTAACCGCTGCGCCACTGGGCCGGCCTCAACATTATTTGAACTTTAGTAGCATGCACTCGAAGCCTCTCATTGTCAATAACACATTCACATACCCTTTATAATTTACTAATTTCTTTATCTTTTAGTTTCCTTTTTTTTTTAATTCTGGCAATATTGAGATCATTTCCTTCCTGTCCTACCACTTCTTTTTCCTCCTCTGCCCATCCCTATTAAATTCTGCAATCTTATCTCTTAGCTCTGAATTATGAATCATTTCTGATTATCCTACAAAATATAAACAGCTGGAAAGTAAATTTCAAGGCATCATAGACACTGTAAGACAACTCCTCCTTCTTATTACTCATGGAGACAGAGTGGGCTAAGAGCATCCTCTTACAGTTTGGCACAAACTTCACTATCTTAACTCTCTTCACATTTTTTTCTTCAGAGGTTTTCCCATTTCTTTGTATTTCATTCTGTGATCTGTGAGTTGAATCCACACAGGTGAAATTCACCATTTGCCAAATAAAGTATAATGAAAGACCTTTGATGGCTAGCAGGATTCCTGGGATTTCTCCCTGTTCACTCACAAACAAAACTACCTCCACTGTTGAGTTAATGTGATATGAGTCTCCAGACTGCCCAACTGTATTAATATCAAAGATGCTGTAATCGAGCCCTGTAAAGGAACTACATTATTTTAGTGATTAATGCATTCATGAAGCCACATTGGAAACATGCATGCATATAAAATATTTAATTTTTTTCCTCTTTAATTATTTTAGTATGACATGAACACCTGATTAAAATTTTTTCAATGTTTTTGAATATCATATACACATAAATAAAGATTTTTTTAGGTACTAACAACTTAAATCATTAAAAAACTAGGGCAATTATAACTGCAAAATCTTTGCACACTAACCCAAACAGAGCCACATCTCATCTGCAAATTGTGTGACCATTTTAATAAAAAGCGAACAGATATTAGTATGAGATCTAACCATTTCTCTTTAGCATTTTTGCCAGTGAATCTATGACTTTCTTATTTCTCAGGCTGTAGATAATTGGATTTAACAAAGGAATGAAGACATTGTAAAATAGAGAGTCCGCCATATCTTGGTCATCTGCTTGTGCAGATCCAGGGCGCAGATACATGAAGAGAAGAGGGCCATAGTATAAAGAGACAGAGAAGAGATGGGCTCCACAGGTGGAGAAGGCTTTCCTGGTGCCTTGTGCAGACTTCCTTTTTAAGATTGTAAAGAGAACAAGTGTATAAGAGACAAGAACAGTCAGAATGGTGAACACTTGTATTGATCCAGAGAAAATAAATACCATCAGAACATTAATTGAAGAGTCAGTACAGGAAATTCTACATAATGGCATAATATCACAGTAAAAGTGATGTATTATGTTATATTTACAGAAGGTTAATCTAAATAAAAAACCTATATGGATAAAGGCATGAAGAAAGCCACCTAAAAATGATAAAACTAAAAGCCTGAGGCATAGTCTACTGGTCATAATCACCGGATAAAGCAATGGTTTGCATATGGCCACAAAGCGATCATATGCCATTGTTGCCAAGAGAAAACATTCTGTGGTTACACTGACTGCAAAGGAAAAAAATTGTATCCTGCATTCAGAGAGAGAGATTATCTTATGCATGGCAAAGAAGTTGACCAGCATCTTGGGGGTCACTGTGGATGATATCCAGGCGTCCACAAAAGCCAAACTCCCAAGGAAGAAGTATATAGGGATGTGAAGTTGAGGGTCATTCCATATGAGAACAATCAGAACAAGGTTCCCCACGATGGTGATGAAATATACAAGCAAGAACACCAGGAACAGGGGGATGTGCCACTCTGGTTGATATGTAAGTCCTGTGAGAATAAACTCTGTCAGCAACGTTGCGTTTTCCCTTTCCATGTCCTCACTAGGTGTTGCCTGAAATGAAATGGAGTAAATGAAAAAAATCTATCACTGAAGATTTATAATCTGAAAATACAAGGAGGAGAGTTGAAATAAGATTATACACATCAGAATTTCCCCTTAATTTTGTTTATTAGCTCTACAATAGATGAACCTATTTTGGGGGAATTGAGCAAATGGAAAGAATTCAATAATTTCAGTTCAAGAAATGTTCAGCAATGAACATAGTTAGAAAAAAGAAATACCTTCTAAGTATTATGAAATTTGGGGGGATATCATGGATTGTGACAGGGAAATTCTGTGTGTAGAACATGGATGTCAGGTCAAGGGAAAAGCAGTTTAAAAGGCCCAGGTAATGAAATGAATACAATGGCATATGAAGGTCCTGGAATTTATTCCTCTGCCAATAAACAAGTACTGAAAACTTGAGAGATGTGGACTGCTGTAAGGTATTTTTTAAAATAAATACATGGCAGTGTAGAAAGTAGGCTGCTGGTGGGGAAACTGGACTCAGGGATACTAGTCAGGAAGCCAATAGTGTCGCCCCATGGTTCCCAAGCTGGACTACATATCAGAGTGTCCGAGAAATTTTTTGTGCAAAATATAGATTGTGAGGTATCACTGCAGAAAATGATTCAGTGGATCGAGAATGGGGTCTAATATCTGAATTTACAAACGTTCTCCAAGTGATTCAAACGCATGTCAACCACCTCGTCAATGAGTGATATGACATTGGGAATGATGAGGAGGAATGAGACAGAGATGCAAGGAATTCAGAATGTAGAATCATTGGCCCTTGGTGACATATTAGACGGGAAGTGGGTTGTCAGTGAAGGTGAGAACATTCACTTGGTCACCAGTAGATGGTCTTCAACAATTGAGATTGAGAACTCAGATGCAGTGGCCAGTTTGTGGAGAAAGTGTCCTCTGAATATCCCAGTGAGATAGCTTAGACACATGAGTCTACCAGAGTTTAATAGAAATAATGTCTTCGAGTCACTGGGCTAGCAGAATTTATATTTATGGATGACCTATCCATTGGAGAATGTACATAAAGTGTAGAGAAAAGCATGGAAGTAAACTTGAGGAAATTCATCAAAGAGGTTCTAAAGTGAATACACAGCTTTTATTAGATGGCCAACATCTCATCCCCTTTTCTACTACATTGTCTTGGTGGCTGGCAGAGATTACCACCAGTCAAGAATCAAAAGAGCCAGAACTGACTTTCCCATCCCCCTCTGTGCCTGGAGTGAGGGGACTTGACCTAGATATGGCAAATCAAACCTACATAAATTACATTTGGAATATGGGGGCGGGGGGGGGAAGGTACAAGGACATAGAGAATATTGGTTGCAAAGGCAGCAATAGGAAGAGTGCAGCAAATGCATCCTGCACCCACAAAGATGGCACTGTCAGTGTGAGCTGCTTTCCAGGTTCAGCAGCAGTGACAGCAGCTCTCATTGAGTTAGTGCTGGGACACAATTTGGGCTGCTATTTGGCCTCTTTGCTTCCTTCTGTTCTGCCCATTTTTTCAGCTGATTCCTCCAATCTTTCTTGCATTTCCATGTTAGAGCAAATTTCCTTTCAATTGAGTCATTTTTTTGTTGCAACCAAGATGCCTGGCTCTTGAAAAGACTAGGGAGAGACCAGATAAGGATACTGGGCAGAGTGATCAGAGAAACAGGAAGAAGACTGGACAGCTGAGTGTTGTGAACTTACAGAGAAAGATGCTCAAGAAGAAAAAAGGGAATATACGTCAAATGCCAAAATAAATGCTCTAGTAAGACAAAGAGTGACCAGAGTTCACTGAGTGTGAACATTAAGAGATTGGTGGTGGCTTTAGTGAGAGCGCTTTCTATTTTGTGATAGAGTTGAGGCCAGAGCATGATGGGAACTGAAAGGAAAACCAGTAAGCGGAATGATACAGAGAACTTCAAGAAATGTGAAGGACAGTTGGCATTTCTCTACTTCTCCTAGACACCTGGAGGGGTTTTTTCCTCTGATACATTTTTAGTAAAAGTTTTCAAAGGAGAGGAGAAGAAAATGAGGCATGGAGAGCAGAGAGGGAACAGGAGAAGTGGGAAGGAAATATGTAAGAAAATAATGTGGAGGTGAGTAAAGATGGAAAATAACAGAGGGAGATGGCGAGTGTAGGAAAAACCAGGAAGAGGGAGAGAAAGGCTAATGAAAGGGTAATGAAAGTCCATAACTCCAGTTGTCAAGTAGATTTTTATCTGGAATGGCCTTATTTCCCTGCAATCCCAATAACTAAATAATTGAAAACTCTCAAATTGACTTTCCGTGTTTGTAGTTATTAGATCATAATGCTGGAAAGCATAGTGGAGGGATATTTTGTACACATTTCATGATATATATCTATATATATATCTATGTATGTATCCTTAATGATCTCTATATATTTCCATTTATATTCTATAATACATATACATTTCTGTTCTATATAGAAAATAATCGATAAAATTATTGTCAGAAGTTGTTGAAGGGATAGAGGAGTTAATATTTTAGTGATTTATCTCAAAAGTTTTAACCACTGGTTAGTTAAGCAGAATGGGTCTTTCTGTCAGAATCATCAGCATGATTTCTTCGATGAGAATCATATGACCCGAAACTGAAACCTACTTCTAAATTACTTAACTCACTAGTTCACCAAAATTTACTTCATCAGATCCTTATACTTACGTTAACAAAATACGAAATATCATTAAAGGGAAGAAATCAGTCTACAGCTATTTTTCATACCCCAACTTTAGTCATAAAATAAAATACACAATCTAGTCACTATTTTATCCCAATTTCCACCTGGCTATTTGACATCGTATGAACCCAATCTAAAACTATTATAAATTAAACTGTGTATTAAATTTTCTGTATACATAATAATGAATATTATACAAATGATTTCTCTCTTACCCATATCTTAACAGAAATTATGGAGATCCTTTCAACACGTCAGGTTTCCTAGAGTAGAAAAATATACAGTAGCACAGGAATGACAATAACATAGCTAGCAGTTCTTTGCACACTGATTCATTTTGGAGGCTTCATTTCCCAAGCTCAGTAAGATATTGTTTATATTAATTTGTTTTGAAAGAAGAGTCAACTAATTATACAACTGTGTGCTTTTGCCAAAAGATGACAGAGAGAAGAACTGAAATTCCCCTGACAGCACCCCTGGATTCCCTTTAGGACAAAGCCAAGCAGTTCTTCTGGGCACTGTGGACTTGGACATGCATGAGAAGTCCAGGCTGTCCCTCAGGGCGTTACAGACTATGAAATCATACACAGCAAGTCACTGTACACAGTGCTAGTTTTATCGATTGAAATTGCATTTCATGCCACTATTTTTCCCCACAGATCACATTTCTGACGTGTTTATGCAAACTCCAGTTTATCTAGAAATTTTGATGCTCTGAGTGCTTTGATCAGTATGGTCTTGTCTGAGCTAATCAGACATGATTTTAATGAGGTCAGAGTTCTACATTCCCTTCAGGAGCCGACCCCAATACGGTTGTCCTCCTCATGCAAACCGCAGCTCACATCCAGACCTCGACCTATCTCCGCACTATAAACTGAAATCTGATGACAAATCGTACTATGCAAAGGTCACAGGAGAGCAGAGGAAAAGAGAGCAAAGGACCACAGTGGGAGGAGGCCTGGATATGAGTTTCCCAAACTTTAATGCCTGTGGATCTCCTAAGATTTGTTAAAACACAGATTCTGTGTCAGAGGTCTGGCTGGGGCCTGAGGTTCTTCATTTCTAACAAGGTGATGCCTGTGGACACATGGTGTCCACAGGGCCTTCTTCACTGGGGGACCTAGATTATCAGGGAGCTGGGTCACCGGAGAAGCTCAACATGGTCAATGGAGCAAGCATGCCAAGAGAAAAGCAGGGAGAGTCAGATGGGGCCAGTGACGCCTGCCTGGGTGGGATCACAGGGGTTCTGGAGGCCAGGTCAGGGCTTTTGTTCTTTACCCCAAATTAGGGGGAGGCTACTGAGAGATTGTGAACATGGTGGTAATGTGTTCAGGTATGCCTTTCACGCCTTAAGAGAGAATATTGTCAATCAACATTCATTCAGGAAAATAAAACAATTTACTTATTTATAACATTTTGATGTGTTATCTAAAGCGTAAAAAAAAAAAAGAATAACCTCCAGTGGAATCATGGCAATGTTTGGGAAAAAGAACGTATTTTTTTAATGCTCATTAATCTATTTTCCTGCTTCCTTAAAATCTTGCTAGTGAAAGAGAAAGAAGTGGTGAAAAAATAATGTAGATAAAATAGCATTGACTGGGAAACTCTGCAGAAGGGTTGGGTGAGCAGTGTGATGTGCACAGGCAGCTTCGCCATAACCCAAACTTGACTTAAATTTACTGCCCCCTTCACTGTTGTGAAATCACCTCCCAACTCATTTTGTTGCCTATCTGTGAGTATAGAGATCTGCATAACTCCTTCCAGTATGGATTGTGCTTTCAATTTTAGTTATTTCAATAGGTGGGTTGTGGTATCTCACTGTGGTCTTCATTTGCATTTCCCTGATGAATAATGATGATTAGCATCTTTTCGTAACCTCATTTGACATCTGTATGCTATCTTCAGTGAAGTGTCCATTCAAATCTTTTGCTCTTTTTTTTTTTATTTTTTTGAGGAAGATTGGCCCTGAGCTAACATCCATGCCCATGTTCCTCTTTATATGTGGGACGCCTGCCACAGCATGGCTTGATAAGCAGTGTGTACGTCTGCATCCAGGATCCGAACTGGCAAACCCCGGGCCACCAAAGCAGAGCTTGTGAACTTAACTACTGTGCCACCAGGCTGGCCCCTCTTTTGCCCATTTTTTAATTGAATTATTTGTTTTCTAATTTTTGAGCTCTGAGAGTTCTTCGTATATCCTAGATATCTTTTATCGGATATATGATTAACACATATTTTCTGAAAATCTTTGGTTAGTCATTTCATTTTAGCAATGGTTTTTGAACAGCAATTCTTTTATTTTAATGAAGTTAATTCATCAATTTTTTTCTTTCATGGATTGTGCTTTGGTATTGTATTTCTTGGTTGCGCAATAGGTTTAGGATCCATTTTGAGTTAATTTTTGTGTATTATCTGGATGAGAGCTCATTTTTCTTTTGCACATAGATAGCAAATTTTCCCAACATCGTTTGCTGAGAAAACTGTCCTTTCTCCACTGAATTACCTCTGCACCTTTGTCCAAAATCAGTTGTCCATATATTTATGGGTTTGCTTCTGGATTCTGCTCTGTTCCACTCACATATTCGTCTATCTTGACAATGATGCTACACTGTCTTGATACTGAAGTTCTACCTTAAGTCTTGGAACCAGATAGTGTTAGACCTCTAACTTTGTTCTTCTTTTTCAAAGTTATCTTGGCTATTCTACATCCTTCGCATTTCCATGTAAATATTGGAATCAGCTTGTCAATTTCTATAAGAAATCCTGCTGGGATTTTGATTAGTATTCTATTAAATCTATAGATGCATTTGGGGAGATTGGTTTTTTTTCAATATTGAATATTCCACACCTATCTTTTCTTTTATTTAGTTATTCTGTGATTTCTGTCATAAAAAATTTTTCATGTTCTGTGTCTAGGTCTTGCCCATCATTTGTCAGATTTACCACTAAGTTTTCATATGATGTAATCCTATGATTTCATATGATTGTACATAGTGTAGACACGTACATACATCTGCCTGTTTGCAGATAAGAAAATTATGCACTGCACACACAGTTCTGCAATCTGCTATTCCTGCTTAATATATTTAGAGTGGTATCTCTAGAGAAAGGGGTTCAAGTCCCTACTCTGATCCCTTTAGCACTTCCCTTTTTCCTTCTCCCAATTTAAGGAGATATTAAAATGATATGTGAAATGATGAGATTCTGGTGGGACCATATGGGTGGGTTTTGGGGGCATCCAAAGATCAGCCTGTGGCTCTTACTTAACCATTGCTTTTCTCTTCTTTTACCAGAAATGCTAAGTAGCTCCCCAGGCATGCTCCCTTGAACCAGGCTATCATCTCTCTCTTCTTTCTGACCAGAGAAGTAAGCTCATGCATGGACTTCCTTCCAGACATGGCCACCCCCACTTCACTTTTTCTTCTTCTAGCTGGCCACCAGGCTTTGGTCTGGCCAGCCCGGGCCAGCCTTGTGCACCATGGGTAACATGTTCTCCTCTGGCTCCATCTCTTCTAGCACCAGAGTCGGGATTCAGATTGCACTTACAGGGAAAAAGCCCCTCAGACCTCTTGACCAGGCCACAATTTCCTGTCTTATTTTGACAGCTCAGATAACAATATATTTTACTTTGCTTTCTTTTCCCTGCACTTAAGTCCGTCTCTAGAAGAGAGAAAATTTAGGTACTTCTCCCAAAAACTCCTGGAAGATGATTTAGCTACTTCTGCTTATTTGTTTTATATAAAATATATGGACTTGGACGTTCTTTGTTTGAAGATTTTTAACTAAAAATCTGAATTTTAAAAAGCACACGAGTATTCAGATTGTCTATTTCTTCTTAAATAAGCTTTTGATACTTTGGTTTTTTTTCAGGGAATTTGTTCATTTCATCTAGGTTGACAAATTTTGGGACATAAACTTGTTCAGGGTATTCCTTTGTCTTTTAAACATACAGCATCTGTAAAGATGTTCCTTATTTCTCTTCCAATATTTGTATTTTCTGTCATTTAGCAATTTAAGTGTTTTTTTTCTTGGTCAGCTTGTCTAGAAGTTGATCAATTTTATTGATCTTTTCAGAGAACCAGCTTTTTATTTCAAAGACCTAGCTTTTCATTTCATTGATTTTCTCTATTACTTTTGTTTCAATTTAATTGATTTTTACTCATATTTACATATTGCTTTCTGCTTGCTTTGAGTTTAATTCGCTCCTCTGCTTATGGTGTCTTAATTTGGAAAAAGAACATTGATTTAATCCTTTCTTCTTTTCTACTATAAGCGTTTAATGCTATAAATTTATCTTTAAAGAAAATTTTAGCTTACCCTATGCATTTAAATACTTCTATTTTCATTTAAATTCAATTCATTGAATTTAAAATATCTTACTCTTTCCTCCGTGACTATCTCTTTGACCCATAGGTGTTTAGAATGATGGTTTTTAATTGCCAAATATGTAGAGATTTTACACATACTTTTCTCTTATTGATTTCTAGTTCAATTCTGTTATGGGCTAACTTTTTATTAATTCAATTATTTTAAATATCACCCAGAATAGGGTTTATTTTGGTGAATGTTCTATGTGTACATAAAAATACTGTATACCCTGCTACTGTTTGAAGGGGTATTCTATACATATCATGTTGGTTGTTAGTACTTTTCAGGTCTTCTCTACTTTTAGTGATATTCTACTTCTTCTGTCAATTATTAAAAAAGGAACATTGAAGTCTTAATCTATAATTGTGGATTTGTCTATTTCTCTTTTCCATTCTATCAGTTTTTGCCTCAAGTAGTTTGAAGCTCCATTGCTCAGTGCTTACATACTTAGTATTATTTTGTGTTCTTAAAGAATTGAACCCTTTCCCTCTTTGCAGTGTTCTTCTCTATCTCTGGCGATATTCCCAGATCTGAGGTCCATGTTTTGTTTTATCATCCTCCAGCTTTCTTTTGGTTAGTGCTTGCTAATATATCTGTTTTCCATCATTTTACTTCTAATTTATCTGTCTCTATATTTTATGTGTTTCTTCTCAAGAATATATAGTTAGATCTTGCTTTGGAATCCAATCTGACAAATTTTCCTTTATTTGGTATTTTATACCACTTGTATTTAATGAAATTATCGATGTGGATGGATTAAAGGCTATCACTTTATACACATTTTTATATCCATTTCATCTATTTGTTGTTATCCTTTTCCTCTTTTTTCATCTGCTTTTGGATTAATAGAGATTTTTCGTGATTCCATTCTGTATCCACATTTGCAATATTATTTATACACTGTCTATTTTCTGGTAATTCCCTTTAATTAACCACAGTCTATCTTTGAATAATAATATACCACTACATACATAGTGTAATAATCGGACAAAAGTCTACTTGCAATTCCTCCCTCCAATCTTTTCTAGTATGTTGTCATATATTTTACTTTTATCTATGTTATAAAGACACAATATATTGCTACTCTTTTTGACATTTAATGGTCTTTTAGATTAATTCAAAATAAGAGAGATTCTACTTTATATGAACTTTAGTTTTAACTATATTCAAGATCCTTTTTTTGAATTTTTTATTTTTTTCGGATGTACATCATATTTCGAATTCTGTATACATTACATCATGTTCACCACCCGGACACTAATTATAGTGCATCTCCTCACATGTGAGCCTAATCACCCCTTTTGCCCTCACCTCTCCCCCCTTCCCCAATGGTAACCACCAGTCCAATCTCCAATGCTATGTGGGTTTTTTTGTGTGTGTGGTTTTTATCTTCTACTTATGAGTAAGATCATATGGTGTTTGACTTTCTCCCTCTGACTTATTTCACTCAGCATAATACCCTCAAGGTCCATCCATGTTGTCACAAATGGCCAGATTTTGTCATTTCTTATGGCTGAGTAATAGTCCATCGTGTATAAATACCACATCTTCTTTATCCATTCGGTCCTTGACTGGCACCGAGGCTGCTTCCATGTCTTGGCTGTTGTGTATAATGCCGCAATGAACATAGGGGTGCAGGCATCTTTATGCCTTTGTGTTTTCAAGTTCTTTGGATAAATACCCAGCAGTGGAATAGCTGGATCATATGGTAGATCTATCCTTAATTTTCTGAGGATACTCCAAACTGTTTTCCATAGTGGCTGCATCAGTTTGCACTGCCGCCAGCAGTGAACAAGTGTTCCCTTCTCTCCACATCCTCTCCAACATTTGTTGTTTCCTGTCTTGTTAATTATAGCCATTCTGACCGGAGTGAGGTGATACCTCATTGTAGTTTTGATTTGCATTTCCCTGATAGCTAATGATGTTGAGCATCTTTTCATATGCCTGTTGGCCATCTGTATTTCTTCTTTGGAGAAATCTCTGTTCAGATCTTTTGCCCATTTTCTAATTGGATTGTTGGTTTTTTTGTTGTTGAGCTGTATGAGTTCTTTGTATATTTTGGATATTAACCCCTTATCTGATATGTGGTTTGCAAATATCTTCTCCCAATTGTTAGGTTGTCTTTTCGTTTTGTGGATGGTTTCCTTTGCTGTGCAGAAGCTTTTTAGTTTGATGTAGTCCCATTTGTTGATATGGGTCAGACATGGGACTTGAAAATATGCTGCTCAGACCAATGTCATAGAGCGTACTGCTTATGTTTTCTTCTAGAAGTTTCATGGTTTCGGGTCTTACATCCAAGTCTTTAATCCATTTTGAGTTGATTTTTGTGCATGGTGTAAGGGAATGGTCTACTTTCATTCTTTTGCATGTGGCTGTCCAGTTTTGCCAAAACCATTTATTGAAGAGACTCTCCATTCTCCATCCTATGCTCTTGGCTCCCTTGTCGAATATTAGCTGTCCATATACGTGTGGGTTTACTTCTGGGCTCTCAATTTTGTTCCATTGATCTATATGCTGTTTGGGTTACTATGACTTTGTAATCTAATTTGAAATCAGGGAGTGTGATACCTCCAGCTTTGTTCTTTTTTTCTCAGGAATCCTTTGGCTATTCAGGGTCTTTTGTTGTTCCATATAAATTTTAGGATTCTTTGTTCTATTTCTGTAAAAAATGTTGTTGGAACTTTGATAGGGATTGCATTGAATCTATAGATTGCTTTAGGAAGTATGGACACTTTAACAATGTTAATTCTTCCAATCCAAGAGCACGGAATATCTTTCCATTTCTTTGTGTCTTCTTCGATTTCTTTCAACAATGTTTTATAGTTTTCAGTGTACAGATCTTTCACCTCTTTCGTTAAGTTTATTCCTAGGTATTTTATTCTTTTGGTTGCAATTGTAAATGGGACTGTATTCTTAATTTCTCTTTCTGCTACTTCGTTGTTGGTGTATAGATACGCAACCGATTTTTGTACATTGATTTTGTATCCCGCAACTTGACTGTACTCCTTTATTATTTCTAAAAGTTTTTTAGTGGACTCTTTAGGGTTTTCTAGATATAAAATCATGTCGTCTGCAAAGACTGACAGTTTCACTTCTTCTTTTCCAATGTGGATCCCTTTTATTTCTTTTTCTTGCCTGATTGCTCTGGCTAGGACTTCCAATACTATGTCAAATAAGAGTGGTGACAGTGGGCATCCTTGTCTGGTTCCTGTTCTTAGAGGGATAGCTTTCAGTTTTTCTCCATTGAGAATGATATTTGCTGTGGGTTTGTCATACATGGCCTTTATTATGTTGAAATATTTTCCTTCTATACCCATTTTATTCATAGTTTTTATCATAAATGGATGCTGTATCTTGTCAAATGCTTTCTCTGCATCTATTGAGATGATCATGTGATTTTTATTCTTCATTTTGTTAATGTGGTGTATCATGTTGATAGATTTGCGGATGTTGAACCATCCCTGCATCCCCAGAATGAAACCCACTTGACCATGATGTATGATCTTTTTAATGTATTGTTGTATTTGATTTGCTAGTATTTTGTTGAGGATTTTTCCATCGATGTTCATGAGAGATATTGGCCTGTAATTTTCTTTTTTTGTGTTGTCCTTGTCTGGTTTTGGTATCAGGATAATGTTTGCTTTGTAGAAAGAGTTAGGAAGCCTCCCCTCCTCTTCAATTTTTTGGAAGATTTTGAGAAGGATAGGTATTAAGTCTTCTTTGAATGTTTGGTAGAATTCACCATGGAAGCCATCCGGTCCTGGACTTTTATTTTTTGGGAGGTTTTTGATTGCTGTTTCGATCTCCTTACTGGTGATCGGTCTATTCAAATTTTCTATGTCTTCTTGGTCCAGTTTTGGAAGGTTGTATGTTTCTAAGAATTTATCCGTTTCTTCTAGATTATCCAATTTGTTGGCATATAGCTTTTCATAGTATTCTTTTATTGTCTTTTGTAGTTCTGAGGTGTCCGTTGTAATCTCTCCTCTTTCGTTTCTGATTTGATTTATTTGAGTCTTCTCTCTTTTTTCTTGGTGACTCTAGCTAAGGTTTTGTCAATTTTGTTTATCTTTTCAAAGAACCAGCTCTTGGTTTCATTAATTTTTTCTATTTTTTTTTAGTCTCTATTTCGTTTATTTCTGCTCTGATTTTTATTATTTCCTTCCTTCTGCTGTTTTTGGGCTTTGTTTGTTGTTCTTTTTCCAGTACCTTTAGATGCACTTTTAGATTGTCTATTTGGGATTTTTCTTCTTTGTTGAGGTAGGCCTGAATTGCTATAAACTTCCCTCGTAGAACTGCTTTTGCTGTATCCCACAGACTTTGACATGTCGTGTTTTCATTTTCATTTGTCTCCAGGAATTTTTTAATTTCTTCTTTGATTTCTTCATTGACCCAATCATTGTTCAGTAGCATTTTGTTCAATCTCCACATTTTTGTGGCTTTTCTGGTTTTCTCTCCATAGTTGATTTCCAGTTTCATACCTTTGTGGTCAGAAAAGATGCATGGTATTATTTCAATCTTCTTAAATTTATTGAGACTTGATTTGTGGCCTAATATGTAATCAATCCTGGAGAATGTTCCACGGGCGTTTGAAAGCAATGTGTATTCTGTGGTTTTTGGATGGAATGTTCTGTATTTATCTACTAAGTCCATCTGCTCTAATGTGTCCTTTAAGGCGAGTGTTTCCTTATTGATCTTCTGTTTGGATGATCTATTCATTGGTGCATGTGGAGTGTTAAAGTCCCCTACTATTATTGTGTTACTGTCTATTTCTCCTCTTATGTCTGTTAATAATTGCTTTATATATTTAGGTGCTCCTATGTTGGGTGTGTAGATATTTATAAGTGTTATACTTTCTTGTTGGATTGTTCCCTTTATCATTATGTAGTGCCCGTCTTTGACTCTTATTACAGTTTTTGCTTTAAAGTCTATTTTGTCTGATATAAGTATGGCTACCCCCACTTTCTTTTCTTTGCCATTTGCGTGGAATATCTTTTTCCATCGTTTCACTTTCAGTTTGTGAGTGTCTTTAGGTCTGAAGTGTGTCTCTTGTATGCAGCATATACATGGATCTTGTTTTTTTATCCAGTTGGCCACCCTGTGGAACTTGATTGGAGCATTTTATCCATTGACATTTAAAGTAGCTATTGATAAATATGTATTTATTGCCATTTTGTCACTTTTTCTTTTTTGGGGTGTTTTAGTAGTTCTTCTCAGTTCCTTTCTTTTTCTCTTGCTCTCTTCCCTTGTGGTTTGATGGCTATCTTTAGTAATATGTTTGATTTCTTTTGTCTTACTTTTTTTCCTGCTTCTCATAGGTTTCTGGTTTGTGGTTACCATGAGGATCCTATTTAATATACTATGCATGTAACAGTCTATATTGAGTAGATAGACACTTTAGCTTGACCTCTTTCTAAAAGCTCTAGTTTTTCACTCCCCTCCTCCCACATTATATGTTTTTCACATCATATATAGTCTTTGTTTAGTGTGTGTCTATCCATTACCCTCTTATCATTGAAATAGGTGATTTTAGTACATTTGTCTTTTAACCTTCATATTATTTTCACAGGTAGTTGATCTGATGCCCTTACTATACTTTTACCTTACAAGTGATTTTATTGCCTGATTTTGTTGTTGTTGTTGTTTTGGGTTTTTTTGATAATTTTTTTATCTCTATTTGTGCTCATTGCTTTCCCACTTAAATAAATCCCTTCAGCATTTCTTGAAGAACTGGTCTCTTGGTGATGAACCCCTTTAATTTTTTCTTGTCTGGGAAGCTCTTTATCTCTCCTTCCATTCTGAATGACAGCCTTGGTGGATAGAGTATTCTTGGTTGTACGTTTTTTCCTTTTAGCACTTTAAATATGTCGTGCCATTCTCTTCTCGCCTGTAGGGTCTCGACTGAGAAGTCCGCTGACAGCCTGATGGGCTTCCCTTTATATGTCACTTGTGGCCTTTCTCTTGCTGCTTTTAGGATTCTCTCTTTGTCTTTAATTTTAGACATTTTGATTATAATATGTCTTGGTGTGGCCCTCTTTGGGCTTCTCTTGTTTGGAGCTCTCTGTGCTTCCTGGACTTGGATGTCTGTTTCCTTCCTCAGGTGAGGAAAATTTTCCTCTATTATTTCAACAAATAAATTTTCTGCCCCTTTGTCTCTCTCTTCTCCTTCTGGGATCCCTATAATCCGAATGTTAGCACAATTGATATTGTCCCAGAGTTCCCTTACACTGTTCTCATTCTGTCTAATTCTTTTTTCTCTTTTCTGTTCTGCTTGGGTGATTTCCTCTAATCTTTTGTCTAGCTCACTGATCCGTTCTCCTGCTTCCTCTACTCTACTATCGAGTCCCTCTAGTGAATTTCTCATTTCGAGTATTGTATTCTTCATTTCTGATTGGTTTTTTTTAATATCTTCCAGTTCTTTGCTGATGTGCTCACTGTGTTCATCCATTCTTTTCTGCATGTCTGTGAGAATCCTCATTATATTTTGTTTGAATTCTTTGTCGAGGAGGTCGCTAGTTTCTGTTTCACTTAGTTCTTTTTCTGGGGTTTTGTACTGTTCCCTTGCTTGGAAAGTATTCCTTTGCTTCCTCATTGTGCCTCTTTCTCTGTGCTATTTTCTTTGTACTAGGTGAGTCGGCTATGTCTCCTGATCTTAGAGAAGTGGCCTTATGTATGAGATGCCTTATGAGGCCCAGCAGTGTGCTTCCCTCTCGTCACCAGACCTTAAGAACCAGGAGTGACCCCTTTGTGAGCTACTTGTGCTCTTCTGCTGTGGCAGGGTTGCTCCCACTGCAGGTACGCAGGGAGTCTGATCTTTCCTTCCCTGGCCAGCTGTTTGTAAATCCGGTTTGGAGGGGCCTCAGCACTGTTGGCTACAAAGTCAATCAGCACACTCTTATTGCAATTGTCCTCTTAATTGGGTTGGAACCCAGTGTAACTGGTTGCTAGGCTCAGGGGTGTACAGCTGTGATAGGCCTGAGGCCAACAAGGCTGATGTCAGTTCTCTTAGGAGCGCAGCTGAGTGGGGCTAACCCTTGGCATGGGGGCACTCAGTTGATTCAGGCTTTGGAAGGTGGGGCTGATCCTCTTTATTGCTATTTGTGAAGCACAAGTCTTCTGCCACTGAGAAGCCTCACCCGTCACTGGACCACATACACTGTCAACACAGTCCTGGTCTGTGCACACTTCTCAACCCCCTGGAGTGTACCCCAATGCAGCACTGCAGAGGCCCCCACCTCTGCCCCAATGCCCCCACGGTTCACCTGGTCTTCACACAAGCCCTGCCCCACAGAGGCAGACACCCTTGCCTGCCTGTAGAGGATCAAGGCACCCAGTCAATGCAGGCAGAAAAGTAGCCTGAGGGCTTGCTGTTAGGTGGGGCCAGTCCCTAGGGCGGGTTGCCTGCCCTGGCTGAACTGGATTAAATCTGTGCTCTAGTGGGTGTGGCAGACCCCTGGGCTAACAGCCCAAGGGATGCACCTCAATAGCTCCCACCAGTGTCCATATCAGCACCCCCGGACCAGCTCAGAACAATGACCCCCACCAATGTGTCGGACTCCAGAGAGGATCCTCCTCTCACCAAGATGCCCCCAGAGCCCACCAGGTGAGTCTTGTTTCACCAAAGGACAGTCAGCCTTCTCTCTGGTGATTTTAGGTTGCTGCAATGAGTGAGTTTGTGTGGGGGCCCTTTAAGACCCAAATCTTTTCGGCTTTCGGCCGATAGCTTTTCTGGGGGTGTCCTCTCTGCAGCGAATAGCCAGCAAAGCCAGACAGTAAGACCTCTATCCCTGTTAGGCTGAGTCCGAAGGATGGTTATACCAGTATTGCCCCCACTCCAGACCTCACTCCTCCTGGGAGGGCTCGTACCTTAGAGTGGCTCCCACCTGGCCAGCTGAGAAGCTCCGCTGCTCCCAAAGGTGGCTTTTTTCCTCTCTGGCCGGAGTTACTGCCTCTTCTGCCTTCGTCAGGTCTTTCCCTTGTCGTGGGGGTTCTTTTTATCCAGTTTTCAATCCAGGGTGGTTCTTCCCAAAATTGTTGTAACCTGGTTGTGTTCGTGGGAGGAGGCGAGTTCAACGTCTGCTCACAGCGCCATCTTAGAGCTTTCTCCTATATTCAAATCTTTGTGTAGTACCAAGTTTCTCTTTGGTATCACATTCATTCTGCCTGAAGAACTTCCTCTCATATTTTTTTCTCTAGATCTGCTGATAAGAATTTCTTCACTTTTTGTCTTAAAAGTTTTATTTCATGTTCTCTTTCTTTTTCATTGTGTCTCAGGCTTCTTTATTTAAGAGGAAAGTGATGAGTGACATGGGGATTAAAATCAAGAACATCATTGAACTTCATTTTCCTTCCAACCATGTCACTCACTACTCCCTCCCCCCAAATTCTTTGTGTTCCTAATTTCCCACTTTTTTGAATGAAGAACTTAACTCCAAAAGCTCTGATACAAATCCAAGGGTCCTGTTTCCACAGCTTTTCTCCCTTTCCTCTGCCCCCCATTCCTGAGAAGGGCAGGCACCTCAGTTTGAAGGCATGGGGAAGCCTAGAGTGATGACCTGGACAGAGGGGAAATGCTTCACCCTCAGAGGTCAAAGGGACCAAAGAGTGAAGAGAGAGCCCCCACAGTCTGGGCTACCAAAAGGGGCCCTGGTGTCAGATGAAAGCACATTAGTGCCTTGTGAAAAGAGACCTAGCAGCCTCAAAATCCTCTCACTGGGGGTAGTCACTGCTTGATGGACTGCCCTTCTGGTGTCAGGTATGGGGTCACACTCAGACTATCGTTATAGGCTTTTAATTAATACTGTCCCCCATATCAGTTCCCCTATATTAAACCCAGCATATATGTGGCTAAAACCAAAAGCATCATCCCCTTTCCTTGTTTCTTTAATTACATTCATAGGTAAATATCTGCTTCTTTAAACTTTGAACCCCTGAGCTTCACAATCAAATAGAAATTACAAATTGTTAAAGCCCACGTGGCCTCACACTGGGCTCACACTAAAGTTTTGGCAAATTATGGGTCCTTGAAGTTTATTACAGGGAAACCAATGTTCAGAGAATAAAAAGAAACTGAAGCTTCCCAGGACCCAAGCCCTCAGCTTCCCGGCGCCAGAATCCACCATCCATCATGGAGGCAAACAACCAAGGACACCCACCTGCAAATTCCCCTATCTTACCATCCTCCTCTCTGCAAGCAGCCTCTAGAAGCCAAACACAAGCTGATGGGAAAGTGGAAAGCAGAAAGGCCATATGCTCCCCCTCCCTACAAGCAACTGCCTTCCTTACAACCTTTAAAACCCCTTACCCACTTCTTAATGGGGAGCCAACAGTTCCTAAGGCACTAGCCGGCTGCATGCTCCCTTTGTCTGGCAAAGAATATAAAGCTGGTTTTCCTTTTCACCTAAAACTCTATTCTCATTATTTGGATTGGCATTGAGTTCAGAGACCAAACTTTTGACCCAAACTTGGCAACCCAGATGGGACCCACGGTTGGTCCCCACTGAGACCCCCTCAGCTTGATTGGATGCTCCTGAGTCATTCTCCATGCCTGCCCCAATTGGGGAAATGGAGGATTGGAGGAAAGTTCAGGGAGGCCAGATTGCTGAGAACAAGTGCTTGATTGGCTGGACTCCACCCCAGGTTGAATCCAGGTCTGCTCCCTTGGCCAGACTCTGTGGAGTGCCTGGGATGGTTGGGGAGAATGCCCTAGCAGCTGCCAAAGCCAGTTTTGCTTTGGAGGGCTTCTCTCCTGCTCCCTTCCATTGACAGCCGTTAGGACCTCCAGCTACCAGGGAATCTACCTAGCGGGAAAGAAAATAAAGCTGGTTTTCCTTTTCACCCAAGACTATTCTTATTATAGAATAATTGGATTGGCACCAAGTTCAGAGAAGAAACTTTAGATAAGACTCCAAGCTGCCTGCTTCTCCATGCGCATGTTTTCTATTTTGGGCCTGCTGCAAGAGGGTGTCCGCTTTGTCTTTCCCTTGAAGATTCCCGTTGTTGTCAGCTTCCTCCACCCAACTTCTGAAGCAGAGGCTGCAGGTTACATGTGTTCTTAACACTAAGCTGCAGAGCCTCAATACGACAGATGCTCGTTTGGCTGAACACCTTCCCACAGGGAAAGCCTCTTCTGCTTTGGGAATTGACAGATGGCTTAAGGTCCTTTGTAGAGTTCTGATGCCCTGGAAGTCCTTCAGGTTCTGCTCCAGCTTTGCCTTGTCAAGCTTCACAGAACAAGGGGACAGCATGAGGCTTGGGGGAGGCTCGTTCAGACTTTCTTTCAGCCCCAGCCCCAGCCTGGCCCTGAGGCTGAGAGTCTGCAGTCACTTTGGGGCACCAACCCCACTACAACTTAAGGGCCACAATACCCATCTGTCTGCCACCACTCACACAGAACAGAGCACCTAGAACCCCCACACCTCAGTGATGCCCCAACCCCTGTCCAATTCCTGTCACATGTGCACGGGAGTGCACAAGGGGCATGTTGGAAGCCCAGTCAGGTCAGAGAGTCAACCCCACCCAGCTCCAGCCTTCCTAACCCATTACCCACACCATTCTCTGGGGGTGAAAAGGCAAAATTCAAGCCCAGATATCGAGCCATGGGGAAGAAAGGCCCAAGCTAGGGACCTCGACCACCTTCATTTTTGGAAGTTATTTTTTATTGGGTATAGAATTCTGAGTCGGCAGATTTCCCTCCACAATTCAAACTATGTCACTCAATTATCTTCTGGCTCTGTCCTTTTTTTTCTCCCTCTGCCTACCTTTAAACTTTTCTTTGTATCTTTGGTTTTTAGCCACGTCAATACAATATGTTGAAGTGTTTTTGTATTTTTATTTTGTTTGTGATTTGGCTTCTGTTTGTTTGGTGCTTATCCTGTTTCAAGTTCTATGTGCTTGTTGGACTTTTAGTTTGATGCTTTTTTTTGTTTTTGAAAAATTCTTGACCATTATCTTTCCAAATATTTCTTCCGCCTCACTCTCTCTTTTCCTCTCAGATTCCAATTACATATATGTCAGATAACTTGAAATTTTTTCACAGTACTTGAATGTTTTATTTTTACTCTTTTATTTTTGTTTAATTTTGATAACACCTTTCAACCTATATTCAAGTTCACTGTTCTTTCCTCTACTGTGTCTAATTTACTGATGAGCTCACCAAAGGCATTCTTGACCTCTGTTCTCATATTTTTAAAAAATCACTTCTGGGGCCGGCGCCATGGCCAAGTGGTTAAGTTCACGTGCTCCGCTTCGGCAGCCCAGGGTTCGGATCCTGGGCATGGACATGGCACCACTCATCAGGCCATGTTGAGGTGGCACCCCACATGCCATAACTAGAAGAACCCACAGCTAAAATATACAACTATGTACGGGGGGAATTCGGGGAGAAAAAAAATCACTTCTAGAATTTTCACTTGATTTTTTAAAAATGCTTACTATCTCTCTATCTGAAATCCCCCATCTGTTCATGCATGGAAATTTTAACATATTAACCATGATCATTTTAAATTTCTTAACTGAGAGTCCCAACCTCTGAGTCACATCTGAGACTGGTTCTTTTGATTGTTTTGTCTTTTGACATTGAGTTGTTTCTTTCTTGCTTTTTTTGTTTGCCTCACAGCTATTAATTGAAATCTAGTATTCATGTGTAGGGAAGTAAAATTGGAAGTCAATAGTGTGTAAAGGCCAGACAAATGAAATATCCTGAATTATGAAAATCTAAAATTCCTTTAAATAGCTAAAGTGTATATTTGAGATACCAAGTTAAAACAGACATTGACTTTCAACTGGTGGAATATATGGAGTGTTTGGTGGGCTAGATTCTTAGGGGTTTGAAGCAGAAGAATGAACCACTTTAAGATTCTATTTGGATAGGAATAACATCTAGATGGAAAGGATATTTCTGAAGTAGTGAGAGGCCCCCCAAACATTCATATTTCTGTAGAAGTAATAATTGCATCCTATTGAAATAAGATGGTACATTATGCCTGGTTCCTGTATAAAACATTCAATTCTACCTTAGGGGGAAAGAGGTATGTTAGTTTGTGTTCTGCCAGACTCTGAGACATGATTCAAGTGAAGTAATTTATATATGAATAGTTGATGAATGAGGAAGTGAGACAGGAAAAGGAGTGTACCAAATAAAGTGTAATTTATGAAACAAGTTACAGTTGTGGGAAACCAAGCTTTATCATTTTTGGAAACACCATGAGACAGTGTAGAGCAGGAATTTCAAGTTTATATCAACCAAAAAGCAAAGGATTGGGGGTATTTATTCACCAACTCTCATCAGTCATTGGTTGATGAATGATCTGGGGGAGAACCTATGAATAGAATTCACTTCCCAATTCTTATTGTCTGCTTTAAGTGAGGGTAGAACAGCTCTGGCCACCAGAGAAAGCCCTTAGATGCAGATGTACAGTTAGAGAAGATATGGGCAGTCACCAACAGTGTCTTTGACAGGGAATCTATAGGACTCAATGGGCAGTGTGATCTACGACTCACACTGAATGAGCCATTCAACACTAGCTATTATGGTGGGTCAGAGTACCCCCTCAAGGAACCCATTTGCAAAAAACTAAACTTGTGGTTTGTTCACAAATAATCAAAGAAATGATGAAACTTACTTTTATAAGCTTAAAAAAGTGGAAAAGTGTCTCAAAGTGAGTCATAGCATACAATTTATACTACGTAACATTTAACAGAGGGCCTCTTAACTGGAAGAGAGTCTCCTCTGATATTTGCCAAAATTCCCCTAAAAGGATGATTAATGTCATTTAATTTATTCTATACTCTTTAAAATCTAAATACACACTTACAAACAGTTCCCAGTCACGTTATCATTATCCATTGGTTCAGTGTTCTGGTGTCTTATACACAGGGCAGCCAGCCTCACAATATGGTGTCATGAATAGTGCCCTGAGTTGAGTAGTGCACCCAACCTGCACAGCCATTCACAACCCCTCTGCGTACACTTTGTCTCAACACTGTGCTTGGAACCCATTAGTTTTCCATCAATGGTTTATAAATGTTGTCCCATTGTCTTTGTACTTTCAGTGCAATAGACAGGAAGTCAGATGTTACTGTACTTATCTTTCCTTTGTTAGAAACCCAGTCTCTCTGTCTATAAGCTTGTAGGTCTTCTCTTTATCCCTGGAGTCTGGGGCTGTTTGCCAGGAGCATATTCTCCTTGTGGTTGGGATACTATAAGTGCTATCCATTGTTTGTAGGAAATGCTTTGATGAGCCATATTTTGGACTGAATGAGCCTGGATTGCCAACTCTGTAATCACCAGTTTAAAGGGTGTAGATGCTCTATAGATTCCCTCCAGTAGGAGATGCATCCCAAAATACGCTTAAAGATAAAAATACTACAACGTATGAGATTTTATGATGAGTTTTAATATTACATGGCTTCACAATGCTGGTGTTTTGAAATAACTGTGTCCTTATTCACCATCTAAACCTTTCCTCTACCTGGCTGAAGAGAAGACAGACAGAGGACCTTACAGAAGCTTGGATGGTTTAGACACTTGAATCTCCATTAGCACCAAAGATATCTCTGTGAGGTCCATCCAATTATGCGACAAGGACCATTTCCCCCGGTACTGATCGGATCTGTGGAAATTTGAATTTGTTGGCTTCAATGTGTACAGAGCACTGCTGCCTTGAGAGCTCAGCCTTGCATCCTGCTACTCTGCATTCTGTTATGTCCACACATCAGATTTTCTGTATACATGAATCTTCCTCTTAATTCTTCCTTACTGCTCAACACTATCAGGCCATCGACTGGGATTTTGCAGCAGTAATCAGCACCCAAAGATACTACAGATTCAAACAAGTTAACTTTGGGAGATGGCCAACAAAGACAGTCGCTACACTTTCCTTACAAAGCAGTCAACAAAAGAAAAATGATTATGACTGAAGGTTTTTGCAATCGTTTCAGAAATTAGAACCATTACATAGTGGCAACCAAATTAAGATGTTGCATCATGTAATTGCAAAAGTAAATTGTTTTCACTTAATAATAAACATGAAAGAGATTGTAAGAAGAGTGATAACTACACAAATTTCTGAGTTTCTGCTTTATTAAGCATGCATCAATACAGTAGACTTCAAATATCTGAGTGGATATATACTGAAATCTTCCAAAATCTGCAAATTCTTGAATACCAATATTACCTCTATTGTCCCTGCTAAAATGTACTATATATTTTCATATATTTGAGCAATACTTTTATTCAATAATCCACTCTTATTTTTCCCAATGTTCATTATTCTCAGTGAAAGCCACCAATCTCTTATATTCTACATTTTTAAACATTTTCTTCACTACAAAGAAAATTTTCTCTTCAGGGCCAATTTCCTCCAAGAAGTCACTTCACCTGAGTCTTTGAACAATTGAGAAGCAGAAAGAATTTTGACATGCAAGCTCTGTGCAATTGTCTTCGCTCAGTCGTATCAGCCTCAAACAAAGAAACTTGCTCGTCTGCCGTAGTAAAATTACAAACTACTAGATCTAATTTAGTGGGAGTTTACAAAGAGTCAAAAATTGAAAATTCTAAATGCTTAATTTAAAAAGGGATGTTCTATTTTTCATAAAGAGTTCAGTTTTATGTGATATGAAGATCTTCCATTGAAGCAAGTATCTGCTGAAGCCGACTTTCATCACACAGTCCTCAGAACCTGCCCTAGACACAGCCCTCTGTTAAAACTTAAAAAGCTAAGGTTAACTTGCACAACTCAGACCCCCTGTATTCTGCAAAGTTTGAAAAGAACAAGTTTGAAATTTGCCTTGAGAACTGTTTATTTACTTATTATTCTCCTCAAGGCACCTATAACCTCTTTGTTCCTCAGACTGTAGATAAAAGGATTTATCAGGGGAATTATGACTGTGTAAAACAAAGAATACATTTTATCCTGATCTTCAGCTGGTCCAGACCCAGGACGCACGTACATGAGGAAGAGAGTGCCATAGAACAAGGAGACAGAGAGCAGGTGGGCGCTGCACGTGGAGAAGGCTTTGCTCCTGCCCTTTGCAGACTTCTTTTTCAGGATGGCAAACAGGACACGCATATAAGACACTATGATGGTCAGAAAAGTAAAAGATTGTATAAAGACTGAAAATATAAAAATCAGGAGCATATTAACTCTAGGGTCAGTACAGGAAATCTTCAACAGTTGTAAAATTTCACAGTAGAAATAATGTATTACATTGGACTTGCAGAAAGTTAATCTAAATAACAAACCCACATGCATCATGGGATGAAGAAACCCAATAATATATGAAACAACTAGTAATTGAATGCAAAAGATATTGGACATCACCACTGGATAAAGCAAGGGGTTGCATATGGCCACGTAGCGGTCATAGGCCATCACCACCAGGAGGAAACATTCTGTGTTTGCACTGGAAGCAAAAGTGTAAAATTGAGTGATGCACCCAACTAGGGATATCACGTGATTCTTAGATAAAAAAGTCCTTAGCATCCTGGGGGTCACGGAGGATGAAGAACAAGCATCTGCAAAGGCCAAGCTGCCGAGGAGTAAGTACACGGGGCTGTGCGGACGTGGATCCTTCCAGATGAGAGCAGCCAGTCCAAGGTTGCCCACCATGGTGGTGAGGTAGGTGAGCAGGAACACCAGGAACAGAGGCACCTGCAGCCCTGGACGCTCTGTCAGTCCTGTGAGAACAAACTCAGTCACCAGCGTCTTGTTTGCATCCATCGTATCCCCTCAGGCTGATCACTGCAGTGAGAGAACAGATGAAGGCCACGGTCACAAAAGACCATGAAAATAATCACATTTTACTTGAAAAAAAAAAATCTTCATTGTATATGTACCCCCTTTAATTAGAACTTACCTTTTACCCTTGAGTAAGTATTGTTTGCAAACAATAAGTATTTCGGAAACTGTCCTAAAAATTATAAAAAATACATCAATATTTATTATACAAAAAGGCTTCATTGCTTGTATAAAACAAGTGAGCTTATTTTTTAATTTGGAAAAATTGATTGGAATTTAATAACCATCTTCTAGTTTAAAAATCTTTAAAAATAGAAATAAAATTAAGATGTTTAAATATGCTAAAAATTAGTATCAAAACTAATAGCACACATTCTAAATAATACAGCATGTCCCTTCAAATTGAGAACAGATTGAAATGTTTACTCTGCCCACTATTATGAGGTACTATCTTAGAAATTACAATGCATCTAAGATATGAAAATTAAATAAAGTAACATGATAAAGATATAATAAAATATCATAAAAATTGTCGGAGATCAATTCATATTTATTCCTGATGTTATATTGTTATAATTAAAAAATAACTTTATGACTTTAATAAATACCATTTACAGGATGAAAACATAATCACTAGATTTTTTTCTATGCAAACAATAACCAGCAAGAAAGAGAAATGAAAGAGAAATATTTCAATTATAACATCCATAACACTTTAAAATACATTGAGATAACTTTTAAAATATGTAAGACCTATGTGAAGAAAATTGCAAAACTTACCAAAGGACATTGTACAGTTTCTGAAGAAATAGCCAAAATACAATCTTAGATAATAACATTTAGTATTATAAATATATCAGTAAACTTGAAATTAATTTCAATTAGAATTTCAATTAATTTTTAATTAACAGCATAAGCATAAAATTTATATAAAATAAAATTATTTTGAAGAGACTGGAAAATATGAACAGTAAAAAAGTCAAGTGTGGAGGATTAAGTATTAAAACATGAAGCCATTCCATAGACTATGATATGGTATGGAAATAGGAAAATTTAATAGTGAAACCAAATAAAGATTCACGTCTATAAGTGGAATTTAATATTTTACATGGATGATTTTTTAATTAAGAAAAGTGATGACTTATTTGATAAATAGTATGGCTATATTTACCAATATACCTGGCAAAAAGTAAGAATGATTTCCTATTTTAAAACTGCTGCCAGATCAAGGACTTAAAAGTAAAAAGACAAAAAGAAATTAAAACATTCTAAAAAAATTTCATGAAACAAATATAATTTAAATATATTACAAAAACATTTGACTAATGTAAGAAACTCATAAATTATGAAGAAAGATACGGAATATTTAATTAATAATTTTAATTGTATGAAAATGGAGTGTGTATCAAAATCTATAACAAGACTAAAGACGAATAAAACTTTGAAAGAGATATGTATAATAAGATAGTAAAATATTAGTGCTTATCACATACAAAGAAATCTTTCTAGTTGGTAAGAAAAGTCAAAGAATTCAATAGAAAAATGGAATTGAATAAGTAAGTCACAGAAAAACATGTCAACACATTCAACAAATGTGGGAGAAGATGCTCACCTTCTCCAGTACTCAAGATGTGCAAATAAAATAACAATAAGACATCACTTTTCACTCCTCAGATTTGTACTCCATAGGGAGAGAAGTCTCCTGCAGCACTGTTCATGGTGGCAAAAGACTGTAAATAATATGAAAACCAGTCGAGATGAAGCAATGGTCAAACAAATCCTGGTGTAATCATAATAGTGAGTATTATGGCAGTCATTTAAGAGTGAATTATTGATCTACCAGTTGACTCAAGGAAATTTCCACAAATGTCAGAAAAGTGAGAAAAGTGAGATGCAGAGAAATGTATATGAGATGATCACATTAAACAAACAAGCAATAAAGTCTTACAATTCTTACTGTATGTCTATCTGTGAACACATGCACACATATATATTTGCAAATAGCCATATGAACATAAAGATTGTATGAAATGATAGACCCCAGGTTGCTAATATTTACTGTCTTTGTGTAGGTGAGAGGAGAGAATAAAGGAGAGGAGAAGAGAGGTAAACAGCATAAACAGAATTTAAAAATTTTTGTGATAAAAACACAATATGTTATCATCCTTTTATACAATTATAGATATTTCTATATGTAAAAAGACAAATGTTTAAGGCTAGTAATAAGTGTGTTGATAGTGAGAAAGAGAAAAAGAGATGAACAAGAATAACAATGATATTATTGCATTTAATAGATGGCAATAAAAATTTAATGAAAAATAGGCATTAATCATAAGTAATTGCTTTGTAAAAATCTATCTTAAGTTCATAAATTGTTTTGGATTATGTAATGTATGCTTTTGAATATTTTCAGTATCTGACTTCAACCATTAGAGTGATTTCTTCCTTTATCTATCTTTCTTTGTGTGGTGGATAATCAAAAGGCATCTTGTAAATGAATAAAGTTAGGTGTACAAGTACAAGTTTTTCTTACAGTTTTCTTTGTATCCAACTACCTTTCTTTTGATATATTGCTAAATATTTTATAATTTTGTCAATATTACAGATGGGATAGTTGGTATGATCTTTAAATAATTTATTTGCCTTTGCTCTATAACTTGTAAATTTTATCTAAAAGTTAACCCAAAAGGAGAGATCCCAAGGAATTCGGAGGTGAAGGCAGAGACTCTTAGATTACCTAGAAGGAGAAAATCCACCTATAATATGGTGTGTAAGTTCAGTTGTTTCTCAAGATAAATGAATAACAATTTTATATGCATGCTTCTTGTTGATTAAAATACATGAAAAATTTACCTATTAACCAGAATTGGTTTGTTTAACCTTAAAATAGGTCCAAGGCAATATTTTTCTTAATGGTTCAACATTAGGAAAATGGTGAGTTGTTATCTCCCATTTTCACTGAGTATAGAACAAGAAAAAAATAGCTTTAAAAATTTACTTTTTAACGTGTATACCTACAAGGAGCCCTGGAAACACAACATAGCAGTGAAAGACTGACTCATACATCTCCACTGAAAATTGGCCTTCTGGACACTGGGGACAGATCATTTCATTTCCAAAGTGGAGGTTTGTCCTGAGTGGGTCTACCTAGCTTTCCTGCCAACTCTATGCCCATAATTATTGTTCCCGATTTTCATAATTAAGTCAAGAGCTGTTAAGTGCTGGGATCTTTTCCCTTAAAGACATACATATGTATCTCCCCATCCATTTGGAATTAAGCTGCCTAATAAAGTTATTATTGGTGACTTTATCTCATCTCCTCATGATTTCATAAATAAATTAAAGAAATTTGAACAGTATAGTTTAGTTGTCCATACTCTGAAAAAGAAAATTTTCTGTAGTATGAAATAATCTCTGCAACACTTACCGTTATCATTATTTTTTCCATTTCTCTCATTCTCCTATTATTCCAAGTTTACTATTAAAAAGAAATCTTATTATGCATGTCTCCTCAACAGGAGAATATCTAGTATTTATGATAGACATCTAGAATTTTCTGTCTTGAAGGGAAACAGAAAATCTCATAGAGCTGCCAGGATTTTCATCTCTTACCTGGATATTTCATTATCAAATAGGTAAATTGAAAAACTACAAATAATGAAAACTAGACAGATCTCTGTGTCCTCAGTTCTTGTAAGTCTTTGGGAAATTGACAAAGTGGTGACTTTCTTGAGGAAATATGGTGGGTTTCCAAAGAAATGTATATATTATATTACATATATATTTCCCCACAACATACTCTACATTAGGGCCAGAGTCATCTTTGTAAATTTCCAAACTGATGAGGCTGCCACTGCTCTCACATCCATGGCTGCATCTCCTCTTAAAGCCCCTAAATGAAGAAAAGAAGAAGGTGCAGAATGAACAAGTGTTTGATTGTGCAAAGTCTTCTTAGAAACCTCAACTGCAGGGACATTTATTTGCACTTTTTCAAATGATTTCATGAAAAAGTAGAAAGAGCCTTGGGATTCCTGCAGTGAAAGTTAACAATGGATTCCCTGTAGGATGAAGGCAAAGTTGTTCTACTGGGCATTGTGAGCTAATCAGCCAATCACCCCAGACACACACGAGTGTGACAATTAGAACCACTCTCTGCACCATCAGGGTTCACCGTGAGGGCAACTTGACAAACTGCTTCTGATCAGTTTTTAGGACATATTAATTTCCTTTATTTTTTTAATCTTGATGTTGCCACATTCCATCTACCTAATAGTTTCTTCAGACATCTCAAAGACTCATCAAGCTCAACACGTCCAAACCCAAATTTGGAGTCTTTGCACACCCTATCATTAAACATGGGCCTCATCCTGTCTTCCCATTCTCAGTAATGGCATCACCATCTACTCCGTTTTTAAAGAAACAAACCTGAGAATCCTCCTTTGCACTGAATTCCTCCTCAAACCCATGTCAAAACCATTATCAAACCCACAAATTGTCTCTCTTCAATGTCTGTTGAAACCATCCACTTCTCTCCAAATTCAAGAAAACTCTGTCTTCTGCCTGGAATACTGACATAGCCTTTTAACAAGCTATACACATTTTCTAATATTTTCTCCTACCATTCTCTATGTTTGGGCCAATGTTGTCTGTATAGAAAGCCAAACTTCCAACATCACCACTGCTCTCACACTCATGGCTGCAACTCCACTTTCACCCTTACATAACCTCCAAAGGCTCTTAGAAGAGGACTGAAATCCTTAAAGCTAAATACCCCTTCTCCCATCCTAAAACATATACAATAATCCTCTATATAAAGTTTTTGTCCAATGTAGTTAATAGATTTTTCAGGTGAATGATTCTGATATTTCTTTGACAATAAAATTGATCTAACGATTGAAATTAGAAATCCAATTTTCGTTTGTGATGTATGTGTGTATTGCTGCTGAGAAAAAAATTAGTTTATCACTTAGTTTTTCTAATCTTATTATAAAAATCTAATCTTAATAAGAATCTTATTGCAAGAATGAAAAGTGGCCTAGCTACCCAGTATCTCTCCACTCATTAGATTTCTGCCTGACCTCATGCCCTTGTAAGAGGAGGAACAGAAACAATTTATGAGTGAGGCTGACAGAGCTCATGAACCAAGTAGAAGTCCTGAAAGTGCCAGCTCGTAGGCACACGTTTTCTTCTGTAACGTAAGCAGGCTGTAAAAGTTTCCAAGTCTCAAAATGACAAGAATTATGAACTGTCCTTTTTACTGCCTTGGACATAGTAGAACACACAAAAAAATCGATCAAGGTACAAGATAGTAAATCTCCAAATTTTTGACAAATATGACAATTTATGACTCAACTCTCTTGAGCTACAAAGGTTTCCTCTGAGAAACACTTTTGGTCTAGGAACTGTGGGTGAGATTCACTCAGTGAAAAGGGAAAATATGCTGTCTGTGGGTAGCTCCGTAGTTTGTGCAAATTCAATACCAAAGGCCTCATGCTTCATTATCAGAGCACTAACTTTTAAACATTGCATTGTTTTACTCTTGGGCATAGAGGCTTTCTTGTCCAGTCCTGCTGGAAGCTTCATCACCCCACACTCCCTCAGAGCAGCCTGGCCCCCTCCTAATACTCTCTGGCTCAACTGGCACTCGGTGACTTCACTCCACCTTCTGACTTTTGCTGCAGTTGACTTGTTTCACCACTTCTCACAACACAAATCCTGAGCTTGATGACTACAACAGACACTTGAACTCTGGTACCTGATGTGTCTCTTCCTCCCAGGTGGCAGCTTGTTGAATAGAGACGTCAAAATGAGCACTGGAGTCATCAGGAACTGCCTCTGTTGAATCTGCCTGGTGTAACATTAACACCCACTTGTAAAGAATGAAGATGTTTGACTGGACGATCCTAATCCTTTACACATCTACTCTCCACTGGGCCTGGAATTCTAAACAATTTTTGCTTGTTGGGATACAGGAGCATTTGGGAGGATCACGGAAATAGAGATGCAGGGAGGGGAAGGAAATATCCTTTCCTTCTCTTGATTTGGTTGCAACTCAGGCTCCCTTTCTTATCATATCACTGAGTGTAGGGAGGTGGAAATTATGGGACACATTTTCCCATATAAGAAGCAGCCCTATTCCCAAGTACTAAAGGAAAGAAATTATCCTCCTGAATGTCCCACTAGTGTTTAGTATTCAGAGATTTTAATGCTTTTCTTCAGATCTTGGATCAGTGAGAAAGACAGTGACACAACAGCAACTTAAAGATTTTTGTTCTATCAACTAGAATGCTAATTAATTAATATTTAACATGTAGTCATGCCCCACACAATGATGTTTTGGTCACAATGAACCACATGCATCATGGTGGTCCCATAAGATTATAATGGAGCTGAAAAATTCCTATCACCTGGTGCCATCGTAATGTCAAAATGCAACACATTACTCATGTGTTTGTGGTGAAGCTGGTGTAAACAAACCCACTGCACTGCCAGTCATGTATAGCACATATACTTGATAATGATAAGAAATAACATGAAATAAATATACATGAAATAACGTAAGAAATAAATAAGAAATAACAATGTTACTGGTTTATTTGTTTACTATACTATACTTTTGACTGTAATTTTATAGAAAACTCTTTCCACTTATATACAAAAACTTGACTGTAAAATAGTATGCCATTTACACTGGCAGCAGCCTCATATAATCTCATGTTTACTGTGTCTCTTGATTGGATAATTTTCTCTTGTGCTTGATTTAATCTCATGTTGTTTTGTTCATCATGGCCCATAAGCATATAAAATCCACTGCTAAGGTTGCCAGTAAGAGGCCATGTAAACTGATTGACCTGGAAACAAAATTAAAAGTTATTAACAACTACGAAGGTGGAAAATCAGTGATGGTTATGCTCACCAGTCAGGCATGTCCCATTCCACCATAGAGACAATCTTGAAGAACAAGAAAAAGTTATGGAAGCGGTTAAGGGATCTGCTTCATTGAAGGCAATGAGACTAACAAAAATTAAAAAAAGGCCTATATGAGACACAGAGAAACTTCTAATGATCTGGATTGAAGACCAGGCACAGAAGTGTATCACTATCAGCACCACAGCCAGATCACAGCCAGAGCAAAATTTGTTTTTGATGTCGAAAGAGACATGGGACCCAACTACAATGCTGAACTTACTGCTAGCTCTGAGGTTTAAACAACTCAAGAATTGTTATTCATTGCATTATGTGAAAGCAAGTGGTGAGTCTGCAAGTGCTGATGTGAAGGCAGCTGGAGAATTTTTGGAAACTCTAGGTAAACTTTCCAAATGCGGAGAAAAATTTCTTGCCAGAGCAAATACTCAATATGGATGAAACCTCCCTGTTCTGGAAACAGATGCCTGAAAGGACTTTCATCCACAAGGAAGCCAAGTCAATGCCTGGTTTCAAGGCTTTTAAGGCCAGGATAATAGTCTTGCTAAGGGTGACTGTTGCAGGCTACATATTGAAACCATTTGTGATCTGGCACAGTGAGGACCCCAGGGCCTTCAAGTGTAGAAATAGCACACACTGCCAGTGTACTATAGAAGCAACATGAAGCCACAACTCCTCTTCCAAGACACCCTCATGAATTGCTATGCTGGCGAGATGGAGAAGTACTCTTTGGAGAATAACATATCTTTCAAGATTTCGCTTATTTTTGATAATGTTCTTGGACATCCTCCTTTTATTGGTGATCTTCTTCCCAATATCAAAGCAGTGTTTCCCCTCCAAACATCACCTCTTTGATCCAACAAATAGATCAAGGAGTTATAGCAGCTTTTAAGGCCTACTACCTGAGGAGGACCTTTTCCCAGGCTATTGTTGCAACTGAAGAAGATGCTAAGAAGAAACTGATGCCATTCTGGAAGGACTACAAGATCTATGACTGCATCAAGAATCTAACGTGTGCTTGGTGTGATGTCATCAGGGAGTGTATGAATGGCATCTGGAAAAAGACACTCAAGAGGTTCATCCATGACGTCAAAGGATTTTCCAAGGATAAGGAGGTTGCAAAACCCAAGAAGGCTGTGGTTGAGATGGCAAACAACTTTAACCTGGGTATGGATGAGCCTGATGTTGAGGAGTTGATAGAGGTGGTTCCTGGGGAATTGACTAATGAGGAGTTGTTGGAACTGGATCAAGAACACATAGTGGAAGAAGTGGCAAGAGAAAAGGAAACTGTAGGAGAAAAAAAAGAAGAATCCCCCAAAAAATCACAGTGAAGGGTGTAGAAGAAGCTTTTCAGACCTCAACAATCTCCTTGAAAAGTTTAAATACATGAACCCCAACACCAAAATGCTTTCATTAATAGAGAGGAACGTTAATGGTGCATTAACTGCTTACAAGCAAATCTGTGATGAGAAAAAGGAACCATCATGGATATATTTCTGAAAAGAATGACACCACCTCAAGAAGAGCCTCAGGCAGGTCCTTCAGGAGGTATTCCAGAAGAAGGCATTGTTATCATAGGAGACGATAGCAACATGCATGTTATTGCCCCTGTTATGCATGAACATGCACGTGATTGTCCCAGTGGGACAAGATGTGGAGGTGGAAGACAGTGATACTGATGATCCTGACTCTGTGCAGGCCTACACTAATGTGTGTTTGTGCCTTGATTTTTAATAAAAAAGTTTAAAAAGTAGAAAAAATAAAAAATTTTAAAAATAGAAAAAAGCTTATAGAATAAGGATATAAAGAAATAAAATATTTTTATACAGCTGTACAATATATTTGTGTTTTAAGCTGTTATTACAAAAGAATCAACAAGTTTTAAAGAATTAAAAGTTTATAAAGTAAAATAAGTTACAGTAAGCTAAAGTTAACTTATTATTGAAGAAACAAAAAATTCAACTTTAAGTATAAAAACTAGAAGAACGACAAAATATTACAGGAAAACGAAGCAGATGGAAAAAAATTTCAAAATAGGAGAAATCAATGGATTACATAATAGCAAATGCAGTTAGATGTAATAAAATAAAATAGCAATGCACTCTCTATGCAAATGTTTGACCAGGCTTACTATTGTAAACAAAATACTCATGTAAATAGAGTATAGGAGATCTGTAATATTTGAGAAGGCTGTATCTTGCGATATTTCCACATGTACAAATTCCTGAATACCGCTGTATAATGTCCTTATGAAGGATAGTGTGTGGACTTCTAGATAAGGAAGTTTTAAATTTTGATGTTGTATTGTTTAATTCAAGCCAACCACTTTTTTTAATTGTTGTTAAGATGTACCAGTTTTTTAAACCTTTTAATTTTTCTTAATTTTCCTCACTTTTATTTCAGAAACATTTTTCTGCCAAGAATCAAAGTTTTTATCATTTTATCATGGTGTGGTAGGGTATCACAAAGCCTTGTAAACATGCAGGCCTAGCACAGTGAGTTAGGATCAGTCATGAACTAAATAAACGACTCCACGCTTACACACCAGCCTCAGTTACTATCAATTATTAAATGAAATTTGGGGGAGGAGTCCCTTGCAGAGAGCAAATTTTCAAAGACTAAATGTTCATATATAAAGTAATTACAATATTGTTAAGTAAATCAACTGTGGATGACGTGAGTCATTTCAACTGAAGTAGTAACTTCAACTGGACCCGCATCCAAGTAAACATTGTGTCAAGCTGGGTTCCCTCACCCAGTGCTCACTGACCACCCTGACCACTAGCTTCTTGGGAATGGGTAGAGCCAAGGCTTAACTGCAAGACTTGGGCACTTGTTTATGCAAAAGGTAAAAAGAGAAACAATTTGAAATTTCCTTTGGGAACTGTTTACTTCTTTGCAACTTTTCTCAGTGCACCTATAACCTCTTTATTTCTCAAGCAGTAAATAAATGGGTTTAGAAGAGGAATTATAATTGCATAAAATAGGGTATACATTTTTGTCCTGGTCTTCAGCTAGGCCAGGTGCAGGACATACACACATGAAGACGAGACTGTCATAGTACAATGAGACAGAGAGCAGATGGGCACTGCACGTGGAGAAGGCTTTGCTCCTGACCTTTTCAGACTTTATTTAGAATGTCAAAGAACACACTAGTATAAGAGATTATGATGGTCATTAAAGTGGATATTTGTATAAAAGCAGTGAAAATTAAAACCACCAATTCATTAACAAATGGGTCCGTGGAAGAAATAGAATATAGTGGCAAGATTTCACAGTAGAAATAATGTATTACATTGGACCTGCAGAAAGTTAATCTAAATAATAATCCTACATGAAGTATGGGATGCAGAGAACCAATTACATATGACATACTTATCAACCAAGTACAGAGAAAGGAAATATAATCATGTTACACTAGTTGTCTCAGCAATGGAAAGTATTTGCACATCCCTAATAAAAACTGATTATTGAATTATTGGAAATTGTGAGATACCAGCTAGGATGAGAGAAATGGGGAGGTGTTAAATAAACGCATAAATAAATATTCATTTACTATAACTGGAAGTTGATTAATATGTCTACAATTAATACTAAGAAATACAGAGGCAAATTTTCTCATTTCACAACACTCTAAAATGAATCCCAGTTAAGTAAAAGTGCTATGTATATAAATTTAAGTGATGAAAAAAGAAAAAATATAAATTATGTTTATAAAATATCTCTGAATGAGAGGTAACTGAAGAATTTTAACATAAGTGGACGAGATAAACAGTAAGCCAGTTTATCTGGGGCATTCACGAATCAATCCTTTTTTTCCTCATTGATTTGTGATCTTCTTCCTATTTTAAATGGCAGTTTACTTTGGATAAGATGATTTTTTTCCATTAATCTATCTACTGATTCTTGATTTTAAACCAAATTGTTTTAGTTATTGAAACTTCATCATATATTTTAAAATATAATACATTGTCCATTAGTTTTATTGATTGTCCTTTTCCTAGAAAAATTTTAGGATTATTTAGCCAGGTTCCCAAGGAAATCTTCCTTGGATATTGATTTGAGTTAAAACAACCTGTTGATTGTTTTTAGAGAACAAGCCAAATAAAGTTACATCTTCAATTTATGCCACATACTAAATAAATTCCAGGCAGAATCAAGAGTGAAGTGCAGGAATTTAAACTGATGAAAGAAAGAAAGAAAGGAAGGAAGGGAGGGAGGGAGGGAGGGAGGGAGGGAGGAAAAGAAAGTCAGGAAAGAAAGAAACAGGAGGGGGGAACTGAGGAGGAGGAGACACAAGAAAAAGAGAAAAAGAAATGTTCATTAATCATAGACCTCAGATTAAGAAAAGAAATTTTAAACACAAAAGCATAAAAGATCACATAAGACAAGGTTAATAAATATGAGCATATCAAATTAAAATGTTTACCAGTTATAAATAACACAAACAAATATTAAAATACTATCAAGACACAGATGAAGTATTTGCCACAAATAGTTGCAACATTTTAATATCTTTTCTCTGTAAAGTGATACAAATAAATTAGGAAATAACAGTAAGACAAAGGAAAAATGAACAGACAATTCATAGAAGTAAAATGGCCAATAAACACACAAAATATTAATTTCACTATTACTCAAAAATATACTAAATAAAATGTCTTCATTAATATGTGTTTAAATGCTTATTGTTCACTATGTAAGGTACCATTCTATATTCCATAATACATAACATGATGGATGCCTTCAAAAGGTAAAGGACGTTCATCATACTTCAGGTTAAAGGAGATCTCAATCTAATGTAGCCAACTTGTTATAATTCATTGTTAATTATTCTACAAAATGTACATGTGACTCTGTGTGTGTGTATGTGTGTGTGTGTGTGTGTGTGTATTCCTTCCCATTCCATTTTTTCCACCTTCTTGGAGTCTTGTACGTATCAAACTTCATTACTTTAAATATAGATGATTGCAGTTAGTTTGCTTCTAGTCTGTCTCTTCACAAACTAACCCACGTGTGTCTGTCATGTCAGTTTTCGGAACGAAAATGGTCATTTCAATCTCCTACCAGGAAATTTTAAATGTTTCGAACACTCTGCATAGGATCAGATATAATGTCTTACATTAGCTAGACAAGGTTAATCAAGGCTGACTCTTCTACACATTTAAACATTTAATTTTGATGCCATCTTGATTTACTGAGGTTTGGAACGACAGTCTGACACAACTCCATGAGAGTAATGAGAGTTGATAAGGAAAATTATCATTGATTTACTGATCAGTTATCACTGATTTACTCTGATAAAGGTGGAGTTTGGATTAAGATTTGCCAGACAATTTTGAGATTCTATTCATGTCTCTTTTAACAAGCACAGTCTAATAATTTACAGATTGATATTTTATGTAAAAAGTATTTTTTGTTTCTTATATCACTTATCTAAAAACATTTTAATAAATTAAAATCAGGTTTTCATAGAGGATGATGTTTAAGAATATTATGATTCCACATAATTTTTTTCAGAACACTTATCACCTCTTTATTTCTCAGGCTATAAATAAAAGGGTTCAATAAGGGAATTACTATTGTATAAAAAATCGCCACCGCTGTGTCTTTATTCCCTTCTTCAAATGGTCGAAAATACATGAGGAGACAAATGTAGAACATTGAGACAGAGAGAAAGTGCGATGCACAGGTAGAAACGCTTTGCCTCTCCCCTCTTTGGATTTCATTTTGAAAACAGTGAGAAATATGCAAATATAAGAGATTAAGACAGTGGCAATGGTGAAGATTTGAATTGGCATTGAAAATATATATATCATTGGTTCATTTATAAAAGGGTCAGTACAGGAGAGTCGATAGAGTGGAAGTATATCACAGAAAAAGTGGTCAATTTGATTAGACCTGCAGAAAGTTAACCTTAATAGAAACCCTACATGGATCAGGGAATGCAGGTTTCCAGCTATGAAGGCCCCTGTGGTCATCTGAATGCAGAGTTTCTTTGACATCATGGTGTGGTACTGCAGTGGGCTGCATATGGCCACATAGCGATCATAAGCCATTGCCGCCAGGAGAAAGCAGGCTGCAGTTTCTGCAAGGCAGAGAAAGTAAAATTGTGCCATGCATTCATTGAGGGAAATCACTGTGTTCTCAGAAAAGAAGTTCTCTAACATCCTGGGGGTAATGGCACAGGAACAACAGGAATCCATCAGAGCCAGGTTGCCCAGAAAGACGTACATTGGTGTGTGAAGATGCCGCTCCTTAAAAATCAGTGCCACCAAACCAAGATTCCCCACCATGGTGATCAGATAGATGGCCAAGAACACCACAAACAGAAGGGTCTTCAGCACTGGGTGATCTGTAAATCCTGTGAGGATAAACTCAGTTGTCAAGGAATGGTTATCCTCAATCATGTCCACTTTGTCTGTTGAGATAGAAATTGTAGAGAAAATGAGATTTAAATTAGAACGTATCTAATTCTCCCCTCGAATTTCCCCATGGACAAAAAGAAAGAAGCTCTTCTTCAATGATCCTATGCTGTCTCCTGAAAAGTAGCACACACACAGTAGGTCAAGTCTGTGAGAATAGAAGTATCACAAATTGCGTACACAAGGTTGTCTAGAACTGCCTGTGTGAATTCCCAGGACAGAAAAGCTTTTTCTTCATAAATTATCTAATGCTGATGTGCAAATTCCTAGTCAGTATGTACAATTTGGCTTTTCCAAAATTAGAAGACATTTTCTTATGGTGTCTTTTTCTCCAGGAAGAAAATAAACAAGTTTTAAATACTATAATATGGGATTGATGTGTTTTTTTAAAATAAATTACTTTAGACATTTTAAATGTCTAACTTTAACAACTCCACTGAATCACAGTGGGTTTTAAAAATGGTTTCTCTGGCTTAGCATTCCTTTACAGATAAGATCACCAAGAGATATTTTAAAGAAAGACCTATTCATCCTTTAAGACAGGATAAGAATATAGAACATCTTTAAATTTTCTTAATAAGTTAATTTTGATACCATTTTATATTTAATCCAACACATTCTGGCTTCTACTCCTATGCTGGTGTGACACTTTCCCCAAAGAAGTTATTATTCTTAGTTATCCATTTATCCTAATACTTTTTGTCTCTAGTTTCAAGTGTCTACATGCATGCCTAACATGAGATTTCGTTACTAAGTCTCCATTCACAGTGTATACTCCTCATAAATACCTATGTTGCACTCTTTCATACTTCTTCTACAGAAACTAATGCCCTTACTTTCAGTGAATCCCGTGGAGGATTTACAGTTATTATGTGATTATTTATGTTTATAAACTCACTATTTACTCTTAATCCACTATATATTTATTGGAATTCAATGATCACTCAAATTTATTATGTATTTACTATAGTTTACCAAGAGTAATGTTACAAGAAACATAGGTTTTAAATATTGCTAAAATGCCTTTTCTTCTCTTGTGGAAATTGCTAAAGGTCTTTGGCCTCAGCATTTTTCACATAGACTAGTTTGGAGAAGTGCCTATTGATTCTTCACATACATTGTTTTAAAAACATATTTTGGTTAGTTTTTTTCTGCTTCTTATCTTTGTCTACACTTAATTTAATATGCTCTTTTCCTGTTTTCTCACATAGCATGGTAAGGTTTTCTGGAGTTTTGTCACTAGAGGGTTGTAGTCAAATGAATAAAATAAGTTTGCCCTTTATATTTTAGTCTATAACACTTTTGAAAAATCTTTCAGAATAATAGTATTTTGGAAAAACTTACTCAAATTATTCAAAGATAGCTTTTTATCATTATTTTAGTAACACCTAATGGTAAATCAACTGAAAATACTTATGTGGACTCTGGTTTAGTTAAAAATAATCACTATTTTATACAAAAGACACTGGATCAGAGGAAGAATGAATGAAGACTCATTTTTCTCTCCCTGAATTTGAAATATAAATTATTCAACTGAATTAGAAATCAATTTCCTTTACCTCACAGACTTATTTTACAAAGTCATTTCCAGCCTCACCCGTATATTTACTGATAAGACAATGGTGCTTCTGAACTCAGAATAGGTCAGAAGGATCCACTGTACTGTGTCTCTTTACTGCTTTCCAAAGTGTCTTCAATTTAAAGACAAGCCAAAACAATTAAGTAGATAAAATGCATAACCAATTAAAAATGCTGAAGTACTTTAGGGAAATGTCTATTTATGCATCTTAATAAATTAAAAATCAGTCCTCATATTCTGAGTTCGCTAAAAAACCTTTATAATAGCTGATTGACCACCTGATGTTATCTGTTTTTAGAGAAATTAAGAATATAAACCTTAGTCTTTGAAATATTTGGGAATAAATTATGAAAATCTAGGATACTCTCTCTACCTTAGGTCAGTGACAATAATTATGTTAGCCTCAAGGCAAAGTTAAAGTTTTCCATTGATTCTAAAGGGATTTCCTTGGCATTTGGCCTCAGGGTATTTCTGCAGAGACTCTTAACCTGAGAGGCATGGTTCCCAAAACACAGTAAACCAAAGAGCGTCAATTAAACATGGACGTCCTTTGAGATTATGGGGTTAAATCAAATATCCATCACTAAAGTCAGCTTAAGGATCATGTTCATTTTTGACACACTTGATCTCTCTCACACACACACACTCTCTCTCTCTCATCTTCTTTACTTGAAAACTATAGTGGAGAGAAAAAAATTCATATTAATCACTTAATGGAGGAAGTGGAAGTTAAACCAAGGTTTGAAGAGAGATTTGGATTTGTAGAAAAGAGGCAAAAATGTGGTGTGATCAACCAGGGTTGCATTCTTCTCCTTCACCCCTTTTGATGAATCTGATCTAATCCTATAGATTCATCCTCTGAAACAACTTTGGTATTGTGTTCTTTAGCTTCTCTTGTGTATCACAAGAGAACTTTTTAATTGGTCTTCCATATCTGTCCTTTTTCTATTGTAGATACATTTTTATGGACTAGAGATGTTTTTGGCTCCTCATTACTCTCCAAACTAAATCTCTGTCCTTCATCTTAGTATTCCAAATGCTCCACAGATTGTGTTTGTATCACTCATGACTTTCTTTTCTACCACTCACTTTTAAGATTCCGTCTCCAGAGACCTATCTATCACTTCTCTATTCCTTGATGCACTAGAGTTAAATCCTAACTCGGAATATTTACTCAGAATCTACTCCTCATCTAAAATGCCTCCTTTGACCTATTCCTCTATACAAGTCCTATTCAATCTTTATATGAAGTCTGGCTCCCTCCATGGAGACATCCTCAACTTTCTGATCTGGAAAATGCTTACCATGTTTATAATACAAAGAGCTCTTCATCCTGCTTGACTTGTGTGTTCATCCAGCTCTTCTTCATGTGAAAGTATTGTTTACTCTCAGCTGGATTAATTTTCTTTTTGACTTTCCACATTGCAAACCTCTCATAGTTCCAGATAATGTAGTCCCTCAGAGAATGCTTATTGCAGTGATTGCAGAAATTTCAATTAAATTAAATTCAACATTTATAGAGTGATTATAAAAACAAGTCATTGAGGCAGGCATTGAGCAGAGAGTAGCCACAGAAGGGGTGTGATCAGGAAGAATGCTGCATAGATAAGTAAGAAATAATCTTGCCCTCAGGCATCTACCAATGTAGAGAGAAAAATCCCTTGAAAGACTGTATATAGGGCAGCTCAGACTGAGTTAAATAATACAATAAGACCATTAGCAAAGTATATGGTACACAAAGAAGAACGTAACTTAGAAGACTAAGAGAAGACATTACAAAGAAATGACGTTTCCTTTGCTTCTTGAAGGATAAATTAGATTTCAATAAGCAGAGAACGTGTGGTAAGGTATTGTAGTCTGAAGGAACAGCATGATCAAAGGGAAAGAGATGGGAGCTTTAAAGCATAAGGCATATTTAAGGAAGGGAGAGTAAACCAGGGTGGCCAGAGCCTGGGCGCTTCCTGGGAATAGGAGGAGGCGTTGGGTTGAGGCTGTAACTGGTTCTGCTTCTGCCCCCTCCATTCCACTGACACTGCTCTCTCACCAACATCACCACTCATCTAATCACCAAATCCAAAGCATGTATGTCAGTTACTATCTTAATTAGCTAATTATATGAGTTGGCACTATCGACCACCCTGTGAAACTCACAGCCTCCTCAGGCCTCTGTGATAACATTTCTTATTCCTGTATCTCTGGCTGTTTTTCTTCATGTTTTGTATTAGATCCTCCTTTCCTCACAAATACACATTTGTTGAAATAAAAAATTGCATCCTTGAGTGCGTTTACAAAATTATGGCACTTTGTTTTAAACACTAACTACTAATTTATAAAGGGCTTTCCTAGTTCTTAGCTAGTAAATTACTACATTCTGTGATGTCAGCCTGCTGCTGTTGCAAACTAATAAGAATGTGCTGAATTTTTATATATTTTTTCTTTTCTTTTTGTGATGAGGAAGATTGTTGCTGAGCTAACATCTGTGCCCCATAGGGCTGGCCTCTGAATTTTTATGTTTTTAGAAAATAGGCTGGAACATCATCAAAATTCTTTGTAATATTTTTATGTAGGTGAGAAAATTCTTTTTCCAAGTTTTAAAAAATAATATATGCAGACATGAAAATTTTTAATTTTATTCATATAATTTTGTCTGAATTATCATATCAGCGTATGTTGAAACCCAAATATGTTTTCCAGGTTCCATCTGCATTGCGTGCTTTCCTTTTGAAAAGCAATTGCTTTCGCTTATATATCACATTTATGTTAAAGGAAAAAGTAAAGGTGTTAATTACTTTTAAAACATTTCTTGAATAGCTACTTATCATCAGAGAATGGATGAACAAATTTAGAGCATTTGTCTCTTATTAGAAGAAAGTTATAACTCATCCTGAATCCAGCCACTCTTTCAAGTATTGACATGATGCCAGTGAACCCCTGTTCTGTTCATGGCCACTCCTCATCTCACTTCAAGATATGATAATGACTCTAGTATTTTAAAGATCATTTTAATGAAAAACTTAACTGTATCAATGACATCCTGTATCTGTTCATGCACCCCTGGCTTCAGATGCTTTGCTGCAGTAGCTTGCCTGTGAATGCTGAAAATAGTGATTTTCAAATGAACTGGTATCTCTATTTGTTCTATTCACTAATTTATCATGCAACAGTTTTTAATGATAAAGGAACACATTTTACTCTGTTGCTGTATCATTTGTCTGTATTGTTTCCACCAATGTTTAGACCAGTGCAGATATTTTTACTGAGCAAGGAGGACAAGCATTTCCTCAATGATAGATAGTTTTTATTTTCACTTTTAATTAAATCACCTCAGTAGGGTTTCTTAACCTTTATCATTAGTTAAATTGAATTTGTGCTAGTGTGGGAGGAGTGTTCAATGACGAGAGTTGGCAATTATTAAGCAGCTGTTTGCTCCAGGCCCCCTTGTAACTAGTTTCGTGGGTTATATATATTCCTCTGCTATATTCGAGGAAGTCGAGACACACAGAGGTTAAGTCACCACCCCCAGGTCCCATAAACTACAACACCAGCATGTCAACCCAGTGAGTTTGACCCTAGAGTGCAGAGTCTGTGCTCTTAAACACCATGACATATTGTCTCATGTTAAAGGATATTAAAAACAGAATTTTTATAAAAACTTTCAGGAGTCCTGCATGTCCTGGATGCATAGTTTTAAATGTTTAGCCACTAGTATTGGAGAAATAGTTCTCTGTTTTCAATAGCTAGTGTCACAAAGCACATTTCAGTGTGAGTTTCAGTATTAACGATAGTAGCTAAAAACTCAAATTTCTAATGAAGTTGCTGGTAATTTTGATATATTCTTTTAGATTGCCTTTTTCAGGTGATATTAGGGTCATCAATTTTACCTCCAGATCTGATTAAGTGCTTATAATAAGTGTAAGAGAAATGTCAGTTTGGCCATTTTCTTCCTCCTCATCTTTTCATCATCATCATCATCATCATTATTATTATTATTATCATAAGCAGCTTCTAATTTCAACTCAACTTTTTCTATGAAATAGTCGTGACCTAAATATATTTATGCAAATGAATGTTTTGAATTAATACTGTTATGCCAGTATAACAAGTAATCTGTAAAGTCATGTAACTGAGCACAGGTAAACTGCAATGAACCACGACAGGCTGAAAACAAACCTGTGGGCATGGAAATCACTACCACCACTTCTGAGTGCAGAATTCCTTCTTGTTTCTCAATATTCCCATGTACCACAACTGACACGTGACCAACTGACCCAACGCCCTTTCAGAGAATAACTGAAATTTGTTCATATATAAGGGAAATCAATCATTTATGAGTTGCCATTGAACAAAGGCCAGGCAAGATTTACAAAAGAAAAAAACTCTGTAAGTGTGAGACTTGAGCAAGTGAGTTGTCTAGATACTATTAGAGAGAGCAATCTGTCCTGGGATAGACTGACTAACACAATCAGTTACTTTCTAAGAATCTTGTGATTTTAGCCAAGAAGTATACTGGGTACGAATAGGGATAATGGCTCCTGACATTGTTGCGCCACACCTCCTCCCCTTCAGTAAGTGAAGACTATCATTTCCTTCATTGTAATTCCCTCTTTTGGGGAACTCTTAGCTACTGGAGAGTCAGACTGACCAGGAGAGCTTCAGTATCACATTGATGCAGTGTCATCAATTGGATGTCAGCTCATGGAAATGGCTAGGAAGTAACATTTGAAGCACACGGACATTAGGCAATACAGAAGAGGAAGAAGTATGAAGACTGAGAGACTGAATATACAAACAATGGGCAGACCCTTGTAGGGAAGGAAGACAATTCCTCTACCCTCTAGGTTCTTCTGACTGGTCTAAGAATTAAATTGACATGAGACAGAGTAACAGGAGAAAATCAAGCAAAGCTATACAACATGTGTACATGGGAGAAACCCAGGGAAGCTGAGTGACTTGCTAAAATGGCTCAATCCCACCACCTTAAACACCATCTTCAGCTAAAACAAAGGAGGATGTTGGGGGTAGTGGTTTGAGTCTTCACAGGGGAGGAAGGCAATTCACATGGAAATGGAAAAGCAAAAGTTTGGTAGACAGAACTTTGATAAGAACGAGCTTAGCAAGGATCTTCCTAGTCTACCTATACCCAGAGTTGTCTATGGTGATGGCCTGTCCTGGGGATAGGCCTTTTATCTTAAACTCTTTTAGGCAGTTAGGGGGAAGGTCGAAGTTTCATTCAGAGTCTTTTGTTCTTAAAAATAATCAAGGCAAAGAGAAACATTTTGGGGTGGCCAATTTTGATCCCCCACACCATATATAAAAGTAGAACTCTGACCCACAACCTGCAGCAACCTGTCTAAGAAACCAACCCATCATCTACAATAAACAACCCAGGAAGCCAGCCTGCTACCTCTAATAAGAATCCTGGAAATTAAACAATAACGTCTGTAACAACTGGCCCCAAATGACCAGCACTTAATAACTGTCAGCTTCCTAATGTTTTTGCCTGTTTCCAATTTAGGATGAAACAGAGAGTGTCAAGTATGCACCTATAACCAATCTCATAGGATTCTCCCCTACTGGTTAGCCCTCTTACAGGTTCCTCTTGCCAATAGCCTCCAGTGAGAGCACACCTGAAGCCTTCCATTTTTTCCACTATAAGCTTTCCCACTCCTTGCCTGTCTTTGAGTCTCTGCCAAAACACAAGTGATGGTGGCTGACACCCTTGCTATGGTGAGTTCTAAGTCAATAGCCTTTGTTTTTCTCATTTGGTTGGTTTTTGTTTATTTCTACAGGACAATCACTAATATTATGAGACCTGTCTAGCCTAGGCCTAACCTAGAGAATAAGTCCCATGGATGAGTTTGGTCAACTCAAAAATAATCTAAGGCCCTTTATCTTAATTGATTGAAAATTATGCTTTTCTTAAAGGGTGTGCCCAGGCATTAGTTATTGTACAAGCTCTGTCTTCCCTGGTCAATAAAAAGCTGAGATCATTCTGTTATCTAGAACTATGATGGTAATAAAGCTATGCTGGTCTGTAGGTGTCTTGGATATGTCCTGATAAATTACCACATCAGGCTCTCAGTAAACTATGAGTAACCAGGAGATTTATTTACATACATAGAAAGGGTAGATAATAATATCAAAATACACATTTTGCTGTGGAAGAATAGTCCCAGGAGTGTATTTTCAGAGGACACAAAAGTAACAGAAGTGTATTTCTAAAATTCTTTATTAAGAACAAAAAAAGCTGGCCCCGTTAAGGCACATAGGTGTTTTGGAGTTAGTCCTTATTAGAGACCTCAGAGGTTGGTAAACAAATTCAACAGTTCTAATGATTGACAATCATGGCAACTTTTTTATTCCAGCTTTATTGAGCTATAATTGACAGGTAACACTGAATAAGTTTAAGGTTTACAACATGATGATTTGATACATGAATATAAGGCAAAATGATTACCACAATAATGTTAGTTAACACATCCAACACCTCACATAATTAGAATTTTGTGTGTGTGCAGCGAGAACATTTAGGACTTATTCTCTTGTTACTTTCAAGTTTGAAGTTAACTCTAGTCACCATGCTGTATATTAGACTGCCTGAAGTTGTTCATCTTATAACTGAAAGATTGTACACTTTGACCAACATCTTCCCATTTGCCCCACACCCAGCCCCTGAAAACTAGCAATCAACTCTGATTCTATGGGTTTTTAAGATTCCACGTATAATTGAGATCATACAGTATTTGTCTTTCGCTGGCTGATTTATTTCACTTAGCATAATCCTTCAAGGTCCCTCCATGTTGTCAAAAATGACAATGTTTCCTTTTTTTAATGACTGAATCATATTCCATTGTGTATATATACCACGATTTCTTTACCCATTCATCAATTTATGGGCACGTAGGTTGTTTCCATGTCTTAACCATTGTGAACAACACTGCAATAAACATGGAGGTGAAGATGTATCTTTAGGATAGTCATTTCATTTTCTTTGGGTATATATCCATAGATGGGATTGCTGGATCATACAGTAGTTCTATTTTTAATTTTTTGAGAAACCTTCACACTGTTTTCCATGGTGACTGTACCAATTTACTTTCTCACCAACAGTGCACAAGGGTTCTCTTTTCTCCACATCCTTGCCAAAATTTATCTCAGCTTTTTGATAAAGGTCATTCTGTAGCTGTGAGGTGATATCTCATCGTGGCTTTACTTTGCATTTCCACTATGATTAGTGATGTTGAGCATGTTTTCACATACCTGTTGCCCATTTGTATGTCTTCTTTGGAAAACAGTCTATTCGGGTCCTCTGTCCTTTTTTTAATCAGATTTTGTTTTTAACTTTTGCTATATTGTTGTATGAGTTCCTTATATATTTTAGATATTAAGCCCTTATCAGATATATGGTTTGCAAATATTTTCTTCCATTTTATAAATTACCTTTTCACTTTGTTGATGACTTCCTTTGCTGTTCAGAAGCTTTTTAGTTTGATGTAGTCCCACTTGTTGATTTTTGCTTTTGTTGCTTGTGTTTTTTGGTGTTACATCCAAAATATCATTGCCAATGCCAATGTCAACGAGCTTTTTCTCTAGGTTCTCTTATAGCAATTTTAAGGTTTCAAGTCTTACATTTTGTCTTGAATCCATTTTGAGTTAATATTTGTGAGTAGTATAAGGTAGGAATTTAGTTTCATTCCCCTTCATGTGAATATCCAACTTTCTCAGCACTATTTATTGGAAAGACCAGCTTTTCCTCCACTGAGTATTCTTGGCTATTTTGTCAAATACTATTCGACTGGACATGTGTGGGCTTATTTCTGGGATCTCAATTCTGTTTCATTGGTCTGTGTGTCTGTTTTTATGCCAGTACTATAGTATTTTGTATACTGTACTTTTATAGTGTAGTTTGAAATCAGGAAGTGTGATGCCTCCAGATTTGTTCTTCTTTATTAAGATTGCTTTTGCTGCTAGGGATCTTTTGCGGTTCCATAAGAATTTTAGAATTCTTTTTTCTATTTCTATGAAAAATGCCAATGAGATTTTTGTAAGGGATTGCAATAAATCTATAGATAGCTTTGGGTAGTATGAACATATTAAAAATATTAATTCTTCCAATTTGTGAACATGTGGTATTATTCCAATTATTCACATCTTCTCCAATTTCTTTCATCAAGTTTTCAGTTTACAAATATTTCACTTCCTTGGTTCAGCTTAGTCCTAAGTATTCTGTTGTTTTTGATGCTGTTGTAAATGGGATTATTTTCTTTATTTCTCTTTGTTAGTGTGCAGAAATGTAACTGATTTTGTATGTTGATCTTGTATCCTGCAACTTTTCTTAATTTGTTGATTAGTTCTAACAGCTTTTTGGTGGAGCTTTAGGGTTTGCTATATATAAGATCATGTCATCTACAAGAAGACTAATTTTACTTTTTCCTTTCCTATTTCGATGCCTTTTAATTCTTTTTTCTTGCCTAATTACTCTAGCAAGGATTTCTAATGCTGTGTTGAATAGGAATGCTGAGAGTGTGCACCCTTGTGTTGTTCCTGATTTTAGAGGAAAAATTTTATCTCTTCACTGTTGAATATGATGTTAGCTGTGAGCCTGTCATGTATGGTCTTTATTATGCTATGTATGCCATTTCTGTATTCAATTTCTTGAGAGCTGTTATTATGAAAGAATGTTGAACTTTGTCAAATGCTTTTTCTGTATCTATTGAATCATCGTATGATCTTTATCTTTCATTCTATTTGTGTGGTGTATCACATTTATTGATTTGCATATGTTGAACCATCCTTGAATCCCAGAGAGAAATCCCTCTTGATCATGATGAATGATCCTTTAAACTCCTGTTGAAGTCAATTTGCTAGAATTTTTCTGAGAATTGTTGCATCTATATTTATCAGGGATATTAGCCTGTAGTTTTCTTGTTGTATTATTATCTGGTTATGGTATCAGGGATGCTGGCCTCATAAAATAAGTTTGAAACTGTTCCCTCCTCTTCAAGTTTTTGGAAGAGCTTAAGAAGAATTGGCATTGTCTTCTTTAAATGTTAAAATTCACCTGAAACCACCTTTTCCTTGGGAGGTTTTTGATTACTGATTCAATCTCCTTACTTGTTATTGGTCTGTTCAGCTTTTCTGTTTTTTCATGTTTCAGGCTTGGTAGGTTGTATATTTCTAGGAATTTATCTATTTGTCTAGGTTATCCTATTTGTTGGCTTATAATTTTTCATAGTAGTCTCTTATCATCTTTTGTATTTCTGTGGTGCTGGTTGTAATGTCTCTTTTTTCATTTATAACCTTGTTTGAGTCCTCTTTTTTTCTTGGATAGTATAGCTAAAGGTTTTCCAATTTTATTTCTCTTTCAGAAAAAGAACTCACTCAGCATAATACCATCAAGGTCCATCCATGTTCATTGCAGTGTTGTTCACAATTGTTAAGACAGGGAAACAACCTATATGCCCATAAATTGATGAATGGGTAAAGAAATAAATAAATAATCCAAATTAATAGAAACACAGTGTAGATTGGTGGTTACTGGGGCAGGAGTAGAGGTGGGGGAAATGGGTGAGGATAGTCAAAGGGTACAAATTTCCAGTTATAAGATGAATAAGTTCTGGAGATATAACACACAGCACAGAGACTCTAGTTCACAATACTGTATTATATAGTTGAAATTGCCAACAGAGTAAATCTTAAAAGTCCTCATCACACACAAAAAAAATGGTAACTATGCGAGGCTATGGATGTATTAACTAACCTTATTGTGGTAATCACTTTACAGTCTACACATATAGCAAATAATCACGTTGTACACCTTAAACTTACACAATGTTGTATGTCAATAAAGCTGGGGAAGAAAAAAATAGGTCTGTTTAGTAATTGAACAAAATGCCATCTAAGTAAAAAACAGTGCCACTAAATTCTAGGAAGCTGTAATACAACCTCTTCATTCACATTTGGAAAATGACCAGAAAATTCAGTATCTAAGTGAAATGAAATATTCACGTGTTCAAGTATGTCTGTCACTAGTATCTTCTCTGACCTGGAATCGTTGTGTACACATAATTCCAAGGAGACTTCAGTATTGCCAAGAATGTTATAACGTTCTAGGCAGCATTTGCTAGGCTTTGTCTACGTGCCAGATTCTCTGTTAAATATTTTACAATCATCACTCTTGTAAATCTTCATGACAAATCTCTGCAGTCAATGATATTCTTACCCTCCCCCACCGCAATTTACAAATGAGGAAACAGAGGCACAGAGAGTTTGTGACTTAGCCAGGGCCAAGGGCTAGGAAATAGCTGAGCCAGACCCAAGGGTCTACACCTAGAGTTTATGCCTTCACCACTGTATTTTGTTATCATTAATAATTGAGGATACTGCTGCCCTGGACCAGGCCAATATCCCATTTCTTTTCTTTTTTTTTTTTTTTTCTGTAAAAATAGTTAAGTTTATTGGTTAAAAAGAATACTGTTTCTGAAAAGTAATTTCCTCCCAGGATTTTCCAATAATTTGTACACTTCACTTTATTCATCCACACAGCAAAAATGCTGGAAATGAGAAAACAGAATGTATGGCTTTTTATACATTTAACATCACAACATAACCAGTGCAACCAGTCTCTCATCCTTGTGGCTCTGAGAAGGCAGAGGAGCCATTCACTCGGAAGGTTTTCATTTCTAGCATCACTCCAACTACTAAGGAAATTTGGGGTGGGTGCCTATGGCTTCTTGGCCATCAGATTCCTCAGCAACAGGACAGGAATTCAATGAGGGAGCTTAAAATGTTTCAAGTAACTGTCAACATCCCATGGTGATTCTCCCAAAAGACTCAGTGGTAGGAAAGTAATCTGTCCTTATTCCTCTTTCTATATGCAAAGGCCTTATTTACACTTGTGAACCAGTTGGGAATCCACTAGTCTACCATTCCCGGATCCTGCCAAACGCACAGAAGGTTGGATACTCACTACCCCAAAGGGTTTCTTCCAGCTCCATGGGCTAATCTCTAGTTGGCAGTGCCTTCAGAGTGGACCATGGAGACAGAATGTCCCCTTCAGAGGCTCTTCCACAGGGAGAAGCACTGGTTGTTGCCCACGTTGGTCCTACTGGCTGGCCAGACTCCACAGGCTCCCACTCTCACTCAGTACAAAAAACTTTACATTCTTCTTTCCCTTCTTGCATTACGTTCTTCAGACACTTCCATGCTTGCCAGCGGGCTGGAACTCAAGCTTTAGTGTTTACTCTTGCACAGCCCAAAGCCTCTGCAAACCCTAGCTTCCTTCAGTTTGTAACACCACCCGTTGTGGCCCAGGCAACACAGCACCTTAAAATCCAAGGCTTACCCTCAGTAAGTGAAGAACACTTCGTTTTGGATGGGCATGAGATATGTCTATCAGGCTACCAGACTTTTTTTAGACAGCCAAGAATGTATCTAGTCAAATGAGTGTTGATTCTGAAGCAGCCTGCTGGAAAGCTCCAGCTGGTCCACTTCTGTTGCCACTACACCAAACAGCAGAGAAGAGTCCTCTCTGTGACATCTCTAGAGCCTGTGGGAAATGCCATGCTCCTTGATGGCAAAGCACCAATTTTTGAAAACAGCTGGAAGATGTCTGGAGGCAAGTCTGGTGAATAAACTGGGTACTACCATCTTGGACCCCAGATGAGGAATAGCAATAAGCAATGAGTCTGAGTTAAAAGGGTGTCAACTGGCTGAGGGTCATCACCAGAGAAGCATATCAGGCATGCCTGGAGCAATGGCAGTTGTCACCCTCAACAGGCCTCCTAGTCTAAAGGACAACCTCTCATTTAAGTACCAGGCTTAGTGCTTTATATAGTCATACTGCCTAAATTAGCTAAGAATTAGATTGCTTTCTTGGGAGACAAATATTTTATATGCACTTAATAAAGAAAGTGCCTCAAGAAAAAAACGTTACAAGCAAGAAGTTCCCATCAGTCTCTTATCTGAGAGTGGGAATTACATGATAAGCACATAAAAGGACACAACAGGCACACACTTCCCTTCTCACAAAACAGGAATGGAGGCTAAAATTTGAGGTGCCATGCTCCCAAGCTTCTCCTCTGGTCTCCTCTCTAAATTCTATAATTAATCCAGGAAACAGGCCATCCAGCTGTGAGAAGATGGACCCAAAAAGTATTTCTGGTCTAGGAAGCCTAAGAGTTCCAGTGAAATCCTATGTCCAAGTCAAATCAGTTGAAGAGCTGAACGACTAAAATGACTGTTCCTCTGAGCTGTAGAAAGATTGGGGATGAAGTATGGCATAGGCTCCTTGACCCAGAAGGCTCTGGAGGATAGTTAACATTATAAGTCAAAAGGCACTTCTAGCCCAGCTGAGGAAGTAGAGTGCAGACTTTCTCCTTTGAAAGAAGAACTAAGTCCAGGACTGGCAAGTCGAAGGCACTAACCTTGGGTCAGCTCTGTGGGTCAGCAGCAGTCTGGTCCTGGATGCCTTCACAACCAGGCCCTTCAACTTACCCACCTCACTTACCTTCCAGCATTCTACTGGCACTGCAAGCTGTGGCTTGCTGCATTTTAAGATTGTAGTTTAAGTAGCTGCCTTGCCTCATATCTGAGGTGGTAGGTTTTCAGGGATGTAAGGCACAAACCAACAGTGTCCTCAGCTGTCCTTTAAGAGAAAAGCTGCTGAGATGAAACAACCAGAATGATCCGGAGACCCTGATGTTGAGAAACCCCCGGGGCAGGGGGACTTTGGTTTCAACAAGTCTCAGTGCTCACAGGCTCACGTAAATCCTATACTTCAAGTCAATGAAGTTGGACCGATTTGCTGAAAAACTGAAGTGGCCTGGAACTTTAGGGTGCAGGATGTCTTGTGGACTTCTCAGACCTTAGCCTAACCCTGCTTTAGGAAAAATGTCCACTTAGGTGAAAGCAGTGATATTCCTGGGGATCTTTACTCTAAGGATCTCAGTTTGTATACTCTTGAGAGATAGGAAAGGAGGAAGCATGGGACATGAGACGGGCAAATGAGAGCAGCTCATTTCACTCTCTCTGGGGCATTGTTTGGGTCTTTTCTTTTCATTTTGGCAACTAGGCTCCAAACAGGCAATTATTGCTAATGTTGAATTCCCTGTACGTACATTCAAGACTGTGAAATCACATTTGGAGAGTTAATTTCAAGCTTGTTTTGCTAATTCCCTTTAGTCTGAGCAGAGGATGGTCTGTTCACCACTAGAGATGAGCTCGAAAGCTGGAATTCTATAGCCCTAACCAAGGCAAGTTTTGCTGCAAGAAATCTGGTATCATCTTCCTAGGTCTCCTTATTTAGACAGTGCAAAGTGGTTCAGCGTGAGAAAAACTTGCAAAAGCCATGGAAGGGGAGGGAGAGATGCCTGCAAGCAGGGCTCAAAACTGAAGATCTCCCATTTTAGTGGTATCGGAATTACTGGGAGAGCTTGTCAGAAAGGCAGATTCCCAGAACTCCCACCTCTAAAAGTCCTGAGTACTGGAGGTACACAGTCATGTTGGGAAGTGGGGGTGGGGTGGAAGTGATGGATTCTGAGACAAAAAGACAAGGGAAAGGAAAGAACAAAGAAACAGAGTTGAAAAAAGATCTAGGGAAACACAGATAGAAGTGAGCAGAAGCACATAGAAAGAAATCATCAAACAAACATGGCTCATGGAGCTGGGTGGAACAGCAGCGGCCAGGTGTCCTACAGCATATGACCTCAGTGAAAAAGCACCATGTTGGCACAATGCTTCATAAAACTCAGCTCTCCCTGGAACTCCTGCTTCCAGAACACCAAGCTAGCCAGAAAAAATTCTCAAAAAATTCCAGAATATTAGGCTGGTCAAATGGGCCAACATACAAGAACAGCTGCGAGGGAGGGGGCACGCATAGTCCCTGCAACACTCTTTTCCTCCGGATGTGGCAGCTCTGTGGGGGTCTCAAGATCAGCTCAGACTGGTCCCGGCACCCCCAAACTAGGGGTAAGCTCCCTGGGCAGTGAATCCAGCCTGGAGAGAATGCCTTCAGCCTGGTCAGTGTCGGCTCTGGTGCTTTGCAATCTCTTCCTGGATGCGCAACTTGAGGGCCTCTCGCATGGGTGGATCCAGAGGCATGTGTGTTGACACCTCCTCACTCACCCTTTCTGGATCATCGTCCTGATACACGATAACTGAGGTGACCTCTCCGCTGTCTGCCTCATATTCTAAGCAGACGAGCTGATGGCCAGAAGGTTCTGGCTCGGAGCCACCACTACTGCTGCTTTCACCGGACTCCTCACAGTCTGGGTTGCTTGGGTGGGTAGAGACATCTCGGCGTCGCGACAGGTACACCTGCAGGTCGGGCTTGTGGGGCCGCGTCAGCGCGGGCGTGCGCCGCCTCCTCGCCTTCTCCTTGGCAGCCTGCTTCACCTTCTTGTCGTAGTCGTCCCGGGCGAGCTGGTTCCTTCGGATATGGTGCACGAAGCCCTGACTCATGTCCAGCCGCCCGCCAGGCTTGCAGCAGAGCCCCGGCCTGGGATCCGGCGCCGCTTCCACTTGGGACCCAGCGCGCAGAGCCGCCGCCGACTCCACAACCGCCCCAACGGGCCGCCGTCCCACCGGAAGACCCATTTCTTATATATAATTAGTTCAGGGAGATTTGAGGAGGTTCTAATAATGAACTCCAGATGCAGATTTCCATTAATGTTATCTAGGGTGAGCTTCAATTTCAGATTAGGAAAAGTATATCACTCCTTTGGATACACCAAATCTGGGGAATCCTCAGGAAAATATGGGATGGAGAATGGAGTTAGATATTAGAGGGAAAACAATAAGTGCTAATGAGTCCGAATGAACAGAGAGAGGGGTTATAAGAAGTTTCAGAGAGCAGCCATTACCACTAACAACTTGTTCTAATGAGTCAGCCTCGGCTTGACAGCAGGTGAGGGGTGGGAGGATGTGCAGGCAGCTTGGCTTAGGGCCAGAGCAGAGAAAAAGTCTTCTGTCCTTAATGCCAAGGTTGGCTTTTGGGTTTTATCAATATTATGTAAACATTATTTTCACTTGATGATAGCAAAGTTACCCCTCCTAGGAAATCCCTATTGATTCCTTAATAATGGCCACTGAGCATTGCACATAAATTACAGATACATATTTACAATTACAGAAGTTTCTTTTTCCCGATCTCTAAGCATCAAAAATAGAGTGTCTAGAGAAGACTGTCAGATTCACTATTGTATTTTCAACAGAGAGTGTTCATCGTCTGTGTTCAGTCTCAGTTAACAAGTGAGAAAGAACATTAGCCATGGTACTGTCCTCAATAGTTCTCAGTTGATGGATTATTTTTCAAACTAATAATATTAGCTTCAAAAAGGGAAATATTTTGGTTATTTCTATCCTGAGAAACAAATGAAAGGAGCCTTCCCCTTCATTTCATAATAAAATGAGAGAAGAGCCTCTGGGTCTTCCATATCAGATTTGCTGAAACTTTGTTGCTAGTGTCACGGAAAGGATTCTGACCCATAGTGACTGTGTAGACAGGAGGAACCCTGCCTGGTCTTTCTGTACCATCCTCTCCCCTTCCAGCGCTGTATCAGACAAGGCTCCACTGCTATTCGTAGGGTTTTCATGTTCAGTTTTTTCATAAGTGGGCAGACATATCCTTCTTCCTAGTCTGAGTCTGGAAGCTCCACTGAATATGTCCACCACAGGTGACCCTGCTGATATTTGAAATACCAGTGGCATAGCTTTCAGCATCACAGCCACGTGCAGCCACCCCAGTATGGCAACCAACAGCCGGGTGGTAGGGTTCTTTGACCAGAACATGAACCTGAGACTTGGTGGTGAGTGCCAAATCTTAACCACTAGACAACCAAGGCTGGCTTTGTTGAAGCTATGGTTTATATTGATAATGCACGAAAAAGCAGTATAAATATTAGAGACTAGTTTAGCAGTAAACTTTGAGATAATGAATACAGAGGAACAAATTCCTGTTTCTTTTGGAAAGGCTTAATTTCATCCGTTTGTAATGGTGTAGATGATTGTACTGGGTAGAAAGCGTTATGGAGTGACTTCCACATCTCTTTCCCTCCCTTTTAAATCCCCTCTTCTTCCCTTTCCCAGTCTCTAACTCTACCTTGATCTCTTATCCTGACATAAATAATTGTCTTCTTTCCCCCATCTTCTCCACCTCTCTCCTTCATCTTTTTCTTAGTTGTTTTCTCAGAGCTCCTTGTCTTTTACTCTCCTGACTTGTCTCCAAGTGTGGGAGTGGAACTAAGAATATTCTGTTTTCAGTCCTGGAGTTCTGCTCATCTCTTTCGATCTATATTTATTGAGGTTTATGCTGGGGTTTTTTTCTTTTTTTTCTATTTTTTTTAATTGAAATAACACTGGTTTATAGCATTATATAAGTTTCAGGTGTACATCACTATATTTTGATTTCTGTGTAGATTACATCATGTTCACCACCCAAAGACTAATTAACGTCCATCACCATACACATGTGCCTAACTGCCCCTTTCACCCTCTTCCCTACTCCCTTCCCCTCTGGTAAGTGCCAATCCAGTCTCTGTCATTATGTGTTTGTTTGTTTTTGTTGTTGTTGTCTTCTATTTATGAGTGAGATCGTACAGTATTTGGCTTTCTCACTCTGACTTATTTTGCTTCGAATAATACCCTCAAGGCCCATTGTTGTTGTTGCAAATGGCAAGATTTCAACATTTTTTTATGGCTGAGTAGTATTCCATTGTGTGTATATACCACATCTTCTTTATCCATTCATCCCTTGATGGGCACCTAGGTTGCTTTCAAGTCTTGGCTATTGTAAATAATGCTGCAATGAGCACAGGGGTGCATGTATCTTTATGCATTCCTGTTTTCATGTTCTTTCATAAATATATGCTGGAGATTTTTTAAGGAGAGAATTAGCTGCTCTGGGTTTGTCTTGGGTCAGATCAGATCATCTCCAAAAGGAGGTTGATCTAATTTAATGGAGACAAGTTGAAACATTTTTTTCCAAACAAAATTATGTATCAAGGAAAACTGAAGCTAGCTCTTCAATTATAAACCAACAAATTTGTCATGTTGGGTATCCAGCTGCCTACTGGACATTATGTAAATGTTTCGGAAACATCTCAAATCTATCATGGCCAAATCTGGACTTCTCTGCTACTATCAACCCTTAATTCTATTTCTTCTGTGTCTTTCCCATTTTAGAAAATAGTGACTCCATTTTTCCAGTTACTCTGGCAAAAAGAATGATCACTCATCAAAAAAATGTCTGCATTACTATCAAAATGTGTTCAAAATCCGACCACTTTTCCCATGCTGGTGCAAACTACCATTTCTTACCCATTAATGCAAAAGTCGTCTAACAAATTTCCCTGCTTCCAGTCCTGCACCTACAGTCTTGTCTCAACAGAGCAGCCAGAGTTATAAATCATGTACTGTCACTCTGCTCAAAACACCTCCGTGGATCCCCATTTCACTTAGTGTAAAAGCCAAAGTCCCTTCAATGGCTTATAAGGTCCTGCCTATTCTTCATTGGGAGACTTGTTTGGTTTTTTTTTCTAATTATATTATAGTAGCTTTTTTATATATTTTGTTTACTCGTCCTTTCTCAAATACAGTTCTGCAAACACTCTCTCTCAGTTTGTGGCCTGCCTATTCATTTTCTTAATGGTATCTTTTGATGAACAGAAATTTTCTTTTTGATGGTATAATTCACCATTTTTTAATGGTATTGCTTTCTATGTTCTGCCTAAGCACTTTTGCCCACCCACAATTCTTAAAGATAGTCTTCTGTTTTCTTCTAGAAGCTTTATGTTTTTAGTTTTTAGGTTTAGGTCTATGATTACTCTTGAATTAATTATTGTGAATGATAAGAGGTAATGGTCAAGGCTTAGTTTTCCCATGTGGGTATCTAGTTTTTCAAACATAATATGTTGATAAGACTTTTCTTCCTCCAATGGAATGTATTCAAATATTTCTTGAAATCACTTTCTTCATATGTGTAGGCCTATCTCTGGGCTCTCTCTTCTCTTCCACAGATCTACTTGTGTAAGCTGATTACCATATCACACTGTTTTAATTATGATATCTTTACAGTAAGTATTGAAATCAATCAGTAAGTCCTCTAATCTTTTTTCAAACTTGCTTTGGCTATTCCACATATTTTTCATTTTCATTTAAATTTTAGAGTCAGCTTCTTGGTTTCCACATAGGATCATAATATTTTGGCTGGAGTTGCATTAAATCTTTAGGTAAATTTGGGAAGAATTAACAATCTAATGAGATTGGATGTTTGAATCCATGAACATAGTATATTTTCCATTTATTCAGGTTTCCCTTAATGTCTCACAGCAATGTGTTACAGTATTCAGAATACAGGTCTTTTCACAACTTTTGTTAAATCTATTCCTTAGTAGTTTAGGATTGTTATAACATTGTAAATAGGGTTTTACTTTTTATTTTATTTTCTAAGCATTTGTTGCTAGAGTATATAAAAACCCGATTGATTCATATAATATCCTTTTATACTACTGCCTTACTAAATCAACCTATTAGTTGCAATCATTTTTTTATGTATTCATTAGAATTCTCTAAACAATCACGTCCTCTTTGAAGAGAGAGAATTTTGCTTCTTTTTTCTTATCTTTATGCCTTTTATTTCCTTATGTTGCCTTATTACAATGGCTAGGACTTCCAGTAAAATATTGAATAGAAGTGCTAAGAGTAAATATTCTCATATTTTTCCCAATTTTGAGGTAAATTCTTCAGTATTTCACATTATGTACAAAATTAGCTGTTGGTTTTATATAGATGCCCTTTATCTATTTGAGAAAATTCTATTCATAGACTGCTAATAGTTTGTTTTAATCAAGAATGAATGTTAGATTTAGTCACATGCCTTTTCTGCATCTATTGAAATAATCATATTTTTCTTGCCCTGTTAATATGATGAATTTAAATGATTGATTTTTAAATTATTAAACAATCTTGCATTTCTGGAGTAAAATCACCTTAGTCAGAAGATATTATCCTTTCAATTTCTGGACTGGATTTGGTAATATGTTGTTACGCATTTTTACCTCTATATTCAGAGGGATATTGATCTATACTTCTTTTAAAAATGCATCTGTCCTGTGTCGATATCAAGATTATGCTGGCCTCATAAAGTGAGGTGGGAAGAATTCTCTCCTCTTCTATTTACTGAAAGAGTTTTTTATAGAATGGTATTATTTATTCCCTAAACATTTGATTAAATTTGCCTTTGGTTTCAGATGGCTTCATTTGAGCCTAGAATTTCCTTTTTAGGAAAAAATTTAATATTAACTCAATTGATCTTCTAGGTATCGAGTTTTTCAGCTTTTCTATTTCTTCTTGTGACAGTTTTGGGAAGATGTACTTTTCAAAGAATTTATCCATTTATCTAAGTAGTGTAGTTTTTTAATAAAAAGTTGTCCATATTTTTCCTATGCTTTTCACACTATAAAACCTGTAGTAATAGTCTCTTTCATTCCTCACCAGATCTATTTAATTCTGACTAAAGCTTTATTATATTTCTTGATATCTTCAATTAACCAGTTTTTAGTTTTGTCCATGTTCTCTATTGTATGTCATTTTAGAGAGTTTTCACTTTTCCTGAAGATCCATCTCGACTCATTTCACCTCATTCTTAAGAAGTTCTGTTATCACAGTAATACTAATTGGTAAATTTTCTAAACAGTTCATTAAGATGTCTAATATTGTAACAAATCTTACCTAAATGTTTTTATGTTATAATCAATACTAATACAACAGAAATCATAGTAACAGCCTCAGGAGAAATAATAGGAGCCATTAATATCTTCAAGGTGAACAGAAATTTATTCCTTATATATATGATTGAAATGAATCAAGTTTCTATTAAATGTGCCCTTACTATCATGAAATTCACTTGGATGTAATTAAACGTACAGGATGTTTTTTCCTTTTGCTTATTTTGAGGTCTATTATTATGAGATATTCTTTTGTACAGAAAGTAAAATGGAAGAATTTACCCAAGTTGCATACCTCACAAGGAGATTCACGCTCATGAGAAACAAATTTCATCTTCTGCTGATTAGTTGGGCCAAACGCACAATGAATTAAACCATGGGCTCAAAGACCAGGTCAGATCATTGCACAGGGGTTGTGAAATTGGTGGATTTTAAAAATTCTGCTGAAGAGTGACTAGAGATAAAGTGTAAAGGCATGGAGCATTTTTCTGTTTAAAAGCACTTTCTCTTATATTATTTCCTTTAAACCTCACAACAGCTCTTGAAAGAAACTTATTTTCCCCACTTAGCAAATGGAATAAATTCATGTTTAGACTTTCCCCAAATCATACAACTTATTGCATCTAGGTATTCAGACTCTAAATATACTTACTTTTCTATAATTTAATAAACTTTTTAAAAAATTATAGGATAAAAATCATTTTTAAGCTGGTATAATTTGTTGATTGGCTGACTGCCTTGTGGAGCCTGTGGTGCTTACCTGATGGTGTTAGTCTCAGTCCAGTGGGGGTTCCCGAAGACTGTTGTCTTCCGACAGTATAAATTGTAGACTAATCTAATTCTCATGGGGCATCTTAAACTCATTTCTGCTCTAATTTGTGCTTGAACAATAGGAACCTTGATTTTCCACTGCAGGTTTTCTTCATCATGAGCTGTTCTGTTCTTTCTCAGATATCTATTTTGTTGAGTTGGGGTAGTTATTTGGATAGCTAAATTTGTAACTTTGTATATCTAGGTTCATGACTAATCTTTTTGCCAATTATATATGTGTATTATATGTGTATATATAAGTGTGTGTGTGTTCATCATACACATATATGTTTACATTTATATATTTATATATATCCTAACAAGGACTCATTTAGATATTAAAATAGTTTGAATAACATGAGACCCTTGTGAAGCCTTCTACTATTATAAGTTAGAGAAATATATTCTAAGAGACTGTGTCATATTTTCATGCAGGGAACAGAAAGCGTTATCCAAATGTCAAGGATAAATGCAAGAAATTAGATGCTTTAAAAAAAATCACTAGAAAGACTGGAGGAACAAAAGTCAGGGTTTGACCACTAGGCTTATTTTCAAGATCACAGCTCTACTGCCCCATCGAGAGGTCAGGAAACTGCTGCTTCCACCACCTTCACTGCTGCTGAACCCCTGCCTCCTGCTCCAACAAAGCTGGTTACTAGACAGTGGACATGGAAGGTATCTGCTGTCCCACTTATGTTGTCCTGAGCCCTCTTAGTCACTCACACTGTGATAGAAAGGGGGCATCTGCCCTATTTTGCTTTCCACGTGCTACCTGAGTTTGTCAAATTGGAAGAATCACACTCATATATAAAACAGTAGTTATCAATGAGTCACTATAAAGAAATCTGTTCGTTTTGCAACAACTCACTATAGAGAAAAAGAAAGAAGGAGAGAGAAAAGGAAGATGGGAGGAAGGGAGGAAGGAAGGAAAGGAAAGGAAAGAAAATAAAGAAACCAGAAAAGCAATATAAGAACTTTAGTCCTTTGTGTTAAAGCATTGGTCTCTAGTAAAAGGTAAATGCTTTGGGGAGGTATACATCATCTGGCTTTTGTCAATAATTCTTTCTTTAGTAAGGATAATGACTGAAATCCTTTCTTGAGAAAGAACTGGCATCACAAATTAAAAACATTCTCACATGCTTTAAAATATTTCTTTAATTTAACTTATTCCACAAACAGGGTGGAATGCAATGGAGTATTTGAAACCAAAAAAGGGCATACATGAGTAACATATTCACCATCAAAACTTGTCATCCTTGACCGATGTTTCTCTGGTGCTTTAAAACACTGTGCTTTTGCTGCTGTGGGCTGGAGTGCTCAGGAATGTCAGTAACGTCCAGCTGTTTGACAGTGATAGAGCCACTTCAGGGTTTTTTCTAGATTTTTCATGATATGTTTTTTCCTATCTTTTTACTTTTAACTTATTTATCTTTATGTTTAAAGTGGGTTCTTTGTAAGCAGTATGTAGGTGGGTCTTGCTTTTGGGTCCAATCTTACAATCTCGAATATATCGAAGTCTCTTTAACACTCACTGTGTATTTAACGAATTTATTTCTTTTTCTTGAAAAATATAGGAAATGTCATAATAAGATTGTCAGTTATTGCTATCAAATAAGTCTAACGTAGAAGGTACTGCCTCAGAAGTGATAAACATCACATTGTTACTGCAAGTGGGACATCTTATATATGAATATTTTTGAGAATTATGATATAAAAATTGACCCAGCTTAACAACTTATTTCTGCTGGACAGGTTTCCCTCCCATTAACCTATTGAAATGCAGCAATGGGTTTTGCTTGGCTATCATCGCTGTGAAAATGGTTCCCAAGAAAAAGTTATAAAAAGATCTACAATTCTTCATCCTTTGAAACAAATGCCCTATTGAAATCTGCATCCACATGCCCAAAACAGGGAAGAAAGTAGAATACAGAGGGTGGAAACTTTTGGGTATGTTTACAAAGTGGTGTTTAAGTAGGAAAGAGAGGACCATTTTAACTGGTCTCCAAATATCTTAACATTATAACCATTTTGCTCCTCTGATTATTTTAAAACAGTGGCTCCCTTAGTCTACTCAGCTGCTATAACAAAATATCATACGCTGTGTCTTTAACAGCAGACATTTATTTTTTACAGTTCTGGAGGATGGGAAGTTCAAGATCAAGGTGCCAGAGATACAGTACGTGGGAGAGCCCGCTTCCTGGCTTACAGACAGCTGCATTCTCACTGGGCTCACATGGCCTTTCCTGGGTGAGCACTTCCGTATAGAGAGAGCTCTCCTGTCTCTTCCTCTTCTTGTAAGGGCACTAATCCCTTCATGAAGCTCCCACCCTTATGATAATATAATCTAGATACCTCCCAAAAGCCCCACTCCAAATACCACCACATTAGGGATTAGGACTTCAACATACAAATTGGCAGGGGGCCCCAAAATTCAGCCCAAAACAGTGGTTCAATAAATATGATCCCAAACCAATTGTATTAACATTGCTGAGTCAGAAACTGCTGCTGGAGTCTTTCAATCTGTTTTGAAAAGCTTCCCAGGTGATTCTAAGCCTACTAAAATTTGAGGACCTCTTTTTTAAAAGAACTACAAAAAAACCCTATAACAAAGAAGTTTCAACACATACCTAATGTATACTCAATAAGATTTTGCCATAGTCAGTCAACAAACAAGACTTTAGAAATACTATTCTAGTTTTGATTAGTATTCTTTTGTTTTTACCTAAATGCTAATTCTTTTATTTCTTTGAATACAGTGTTGGATCATTTTGTCAACAATCTTCTGAACAGTAAAAGGTATTACAAAATGTTGAGAAAAAATATGTATGTACATGCATGTATATAAAAAGAGAAGAACTATGACTTCTTTAAAATCCCCCAGTTTAGAAAATGAATACACCTGCAAAAGAAAGAATATTGCATATGTCCTATTAGTATTTTCATGGAATGTTTAATCTAACATCACCAGTGTTCCAGACAACTGAGAGAACTTAGCGATATGATATCATCCTTTACACTTAAATAAACATTAAACAATACATATGTAATTTCATAGTTTCTTTTTAAAGGAATCAGCAGAAGGTCTTGTCCAAAATGTGGGCTCTGCAAAGGCGTATATTCTACCTCTTTCCCAACATGCCACTGAAATGACAAAAATAATGTACAAAATGAATACATCTATAACAGAAGTGAGAATGGAATGACATCAGCGGGCTAGGGATTTTGGTGAATTTCTGGAAGACGTAAAGTAGTTGGGATTGTACTGAAGGTCAAACCAGAGGAGAAGAATCTGTATATCAGGCATGCAGAGGGAAGGCTGCACTGGAATCTGAGAGTCCGAGAGGCTCTCAAGTGTCTGTTCCATACTCACCGAACCTAAAATAAGACTTGACAGGTAACACACTCCACTCACATACTCATAGCTTGATGTCAGCCTTCTGATTCAAGATAGAGGTCAGTTAGGGAACCAAGCCATTATGATGGCAGAAGATACTGTTTGTTTTTACTATCTATCTAGACTTTGGGTCATAATAATGAATGAACAAATCGAAATCAAGATGATTGACGAAACCATCAATATGCTGAGAATATTACACAGCAACATGAACAGATAAAACTACAGACATATACAATAACACAGATTTTATGGGAAAAAAACATAAAAGCCGCTGGACTATGATCTATTTCTCCCTGTCCTAGGCTTTCGGGGGAGGAGTGTATTCCTCAGGGGAACAAAAAGAGAGCAGATGACCTGGTCTAACTTGTGAAGCGGACCTTCAGATTATAGAATAATTATGTTTTTTGAATGCGTGTCTCTTTTAAACAAAGTATCTTTTAAACCAAACAAACATTTAAACCAAACATCTAATTAAATAGCTTCTCCCTGATATTTTGCCATACTGTATCCTAGGAGCCAACCTTAGTGATAAGAACAAGAATAATTCACTTTAGGTGTGTGATACTTGTCATTGTAAGAAAGAGACTTGAGAAGGTGAGCTGGCACGGAGCAGCCTCCCCAGACCCAGTAATCTCCCGGGCTCTTTACAAGATTGACTAATAGTGATGAACTGTTACTGCATTCTATGTATTTGTGCTGTCAGATTCAGTTCAACTTTACTAATATTTCTCAAATACTTAGGACCTCATGTGTAGGCCATTGTGCTAATCACCGCAACAGATAGAAAGGAACTAGGACAACCAATTTATAATTGTAAAAATACTTGTAGCCCCAAAATGAGTATTTGACAAGGCCAAGTGTGCCCAAAGATGAATAAGCTGCTAAATGTTTCAAACGAGTGAGCTCAATGTTTCAATTGAGCCTAACTGTCCCCTTCATATGATGGAAATGCATCATAGAAGCTGCAACATTTGAGACAAACCTTGAAGAAAAGACACTGTTTCAGTGTTTCCTTTCCCTGTGGAGGGATCTGTATTAGCAAAACCATGTACCTGAGAGAGTAAATGGTGTCCAGAAAGCTTTCTGCAACTCATTTTGTGTGTAACACAGGGTCCATTAGGAGAATTGTGGAGGAAGAGACTTCAGAGTTAAACCAAGGTTTTACTGGAAAAGACCTCAAATAATGCCAGGATGGGCAAATCAAGGTGAAGGAGATAGAGACAGGAATAGAGATAGAGATAAAGAGATGTATGGATGCATAGATAGAGATCTAGATGTAAATATATGTATCATACAATCCAGACATACACATGAACAAATAAACGTGTGTGCATGTATGCAGATCAGATCCATACACCATATTTGCACATCATCTAGAAGAAATGACAATCCATTAAAAGTTATTGAAAAGGGCTATGATTTAATCTGAGTTCTGGTTATGAAGAATAACCTGGCAGCTATGTCTAGGAAGTAACAGTACCAACAGGGTATAGGGCTAAGTAAGTAGTGTTTTACAAATCACCGCGGCTGTTAGTTTTGAGGGTGAGGACCTCCGTGGTATCCATAAGAAAATGTATGGAATTTCAATGTAGAAAGAGGAAGAGCAAGGGAAGACCTGAAGATGAGTCACTGTTTATACTTAGAGTGTGGAGTGAGATGAAAGATAACATTTAAGGACTTTAAGGGCAAAAATGTCCAAACTCTTGCTCGTTTTCATGCTTCCTGAGACAACCACTGGGCACTATGACATCATACCACCTTAACATTCTTTGAACTTTGGTAATATACATTTGAAGCCCTCATGTCAACCACACATTTCCACCAAAATTTGTACATTACTGAGTCATCTCAAGCTTCATTCGTTTTTTAGGTTCTTGGAAGATTGACCATTTCCTTCCTATTCTGTTACTTTTCTTTTCCTCTCTAAGCCAAATAAATTCTTCAATCTCATCTCTTAGCTTTCTGAATTAGTGAAACATTTGAGATTATCCTACAACAAGCACACATCACTGGAAAGTGCCTTTCAAGGCATCATAGACAGTGAGAGACAACTCTCTCTTCTCATTACTCATGGATGCACACTGGGCTAAATGATACCTCTTATAATTTGTCCCAACCTTCTCTTTCATAACTCATTTCTCATGTTTTCCTCATTTCTTTCCCATTCAATTTATGTTTCTGTGTGAGATGAGAGTTGAATCCCCACAAGAAGTGATATTTACCATGTCCCAAATAAAGTGGAATGAAAGACATTTGGTGGCTAGCAGAATTCCTGGATTTGCTTCTGTTCATTCAAACACAAACCTGCCTCCACTGTGGAGTTAAATGTGATATGAGTCTCCAGGCAGCCAAGCTGTCCTATTATTAAAGACATCATACTCAAGTACTTTTCAGAGGTGCAGCACTATTTCAGAGCATAACAATTTTGTAAAGCTACATTGAAGAATATACTAGCATATTTTCATTTGTTTTCTGCTTCAATTATTCTAGAATGACATGAGCACTTGTTTAAAATTCTTTGTATTTTTTGAACAACATATACAAATATTTTAAGGAGCATGTTAGTACTAATACCTTAAGTTGTTAAAACACTAGAGCAATTGCAATTGCAAAAACTTTGTACGCTAACCAAACAGAGCCGTCTCTAACCTGCACAATTGGGTGACTGTTTTAATAAAAAGAGAATAGATATTAGTGTGAGATCTAAACATTTCTCTTTAACATTTTTGCCAGTGAATCTATGACTTTCTTATTTCTCAGGCTGTATATAATTGGACTTAACAGATGAATGATGACCTTGTAAAATAGAGAGTCCATCATATCTTTATCATCTCCCTGTGCAGATCCAGGGCGCACATACATGAAGAGAAGAGAGCCATAGTATAAAGAGACAGAAAAAAGACATGGGCTACACAGGTGGAGAAGCCTTGCCTGATGCCTTGTACAGACTTCCTTTTTAATACTGTAATGAGAACAAGGGTATAAGAGACAATAACAGACAGAATAGTGAACACCTGTATTGACCCAGAGAAAATGAAAACCATCAGAACATTAATTGAAGGGTCAATATAGGAAATAATGGCATGATGCACAGTAAAAGTTCTGTATTATGTTAGAACTACATAAGGTTAAACTGAATTTAAAAAGTATATGAAATGCAGAATGAGTAAGGCTACCTACAAATGAAGACACAAACTGTCAGATGCATAGTCTACAGGTCATAATCGCTGGATAGGTAAAGGTTTGCATCTGGCCACATAGCAATCATACGCCATAGCTGCCAAAAGAACACATTCTGTAGTTGCACTGACTGCAAAGAAAAAATATTCTGTCATGCATTCAGAGAGGCATATCTTAACTTTGGCTAGGAAGTTGACCAATATTTTGGGGGTCACTTTGGATGATATCCAACCATCCATGAAGGCTAAACCCCCAAGGAGTAAGTACATGGGGATGTGAAGGGAAGGGCCATTGCAGATGAGTGCAATTAGTCCAAAGTCTCTCACAATGGTGCTGAGGTACATCACCAAGAACATCAGAAATGGGGATTTGCCACTCCTGTTCACATGCAAGTCCTGTCAGAACGAACTTGAAAGCAATGTTGCATTTTTAGTGTCCATATAGTTACTGAAATGAAATGCAGTAAATGTAAAAAGAACATTCACTAAGATTTTATAAAAAGATCATTGTAGGAAAGTAGTTGAAATAAAACCATACACTAATCAGAATGCCCTTAATTATATTTACTACTACTATATTGCATGGAAACTAATTTGGGGAATTCATATAATGGAAGATGCAATTATTTCAATTAAAAAATGTGCAAGAATTAGATTTATAAAAAAGGAAAGACACTCTAAACATGAGCTAAATTTATGGGGATGCCAGAGTGTGTTAGGGAAATTCTGTGTCTGGGATCTGGATGAGTGTCTGGGGGAAGGAAGTCTGAATTATTATGAAATGAATTGAATGTCAAGTGAAGGAACTTGAACTTTATTCCTCAAGCAATAGACAAGCACTGAAAACTTTTAAGTTAGGAAGTGGCATGGTAATATAGTCTTTAAATTATATATTTTATAGTGTAGAAAATCCTCTGCAGGGAAGAGAAACTAAAGTCAGGGATACTAATTAGGAAGCTGTTACTCTTGTCCAGTCATTCCTAAATCAGATTACACAGCAGAATTGTCGGGGGAACTTTTTGTACAAAATATAGATGGTGAGCTATTACTGTAGAAATTGATTCAGTGGGGCAAGAATTAAGTCTAATAATCTGCATTTCAAAGTTGCTCTCCCTTCGTTCAAATGCATCTGAAATTCTTAGTCCATGTGTGTTATGATGAGGAGTGGTGGGGAGGACAATGAGGTAGATCACAATAAATCAGAATGTAGAGTCAATGGGAATTAGCTACATGTTAGATGTGAAGGAGATGGTCAGTGAATGAGAGAGGAGACCCTTGGTGACTGATAGATGTTCACCAAAAATTGAATTTGAGAACTCAGATGTATTGGTCAGTTTATGGAGATAGCATCTTCTTAACATCCGGATGAGATAGCTTAGTAGTACAAGATTACTACAGCTTAATTGCAACAATAACTTTAGAGTCACTGGGGTAGCTGAAGGTATAATTATGGATGACCTGTCCATTGGATAGTGTGCATAAAGTAAAGAGAAGAGCATGGTAAGAAACTTGAGGAAGTTATATTAAAGAGGTTATATATTAAAGATGGATACATGTCATTTTCAGATGGCTAAAAACTGATCCTCTTTTCTACCAGATGAGTGTTGGTGTCAGGTAAAGGCCACCACTCACTCTAGAAGTCAAAGAACCAAAAACTCACCTGCCCATCCCCCTTCACTTAGATGAGGGACTTGACCTAAGTTTAACCGTCAAACTCACCTACATGGGATTTGGAATATGGAGAGAAGGAGACAAAGGGACAGGGAGAAAAGAGAATTTTGTTGAAAAGTCAGCCAAGGTGGCAATATCAACACCCCGGCAAATGCATGCTGCATCTGCATCAACAGCATTAACAGTATGAGCTGTGCCATCCACAGTTCAGTAGCAGTGACAGCAGCTCCTATTGAGCTAGTGTAGGGATTTAATTTGGGCTATTGACTGTCTCTATTGCTTCCTACAGTTCCCCCTCATTTCTCAGCTGATTCCTCCTGTCTCCCCAGAATTTCTATCTTAGAATCAATTTCCATTCAACTAACTGATTTCCTATTGCAACCAAGTACAACCTAAGAGTGGTAAGGGTTAGACAGAAAAGGATACTCAGCAGAGAAACAATAGGGAGACTGAACACCTGAGTGCTGTGGACTTGGAGAGAGAAAAGATGCTCAAGGACATAATTGAGTACAGAACCAATTTCCAAAACAAATGCTCAGGTAGAACAAAGAGTGAACAGAGATCAGTGAGTGTGGGAAATTGAGATTCTTAGTGTCTTTAGTGAGAACAGTTTCCCTTTTGTTATAGAGTTGAACTCAGAGAATAATGAGAAGTGAATGGGAAACAAGTGGCAGCTCAGTGAGGAGAATGAATAGAGTTCTCCAAAATGTGGACGACAGTTGGCAGCTGTCCACTGCCCATGGACAGATCTGAATTTTCCTCCTGTAGAACAACGTCGTGAATGTTTTCACATGGAGAGAAGAAGGCATTGGGAGGATAGAGGGGAAAGAAGTGGAATGGGAAATTGGTGGGTAGGAAGAAAACAAGAGGCAGGAAGAGAAGAAGGTAGAAAATAACAGAGGCAGACATGGTCAGCGTAGGAAAGACAAAGGAGAGGGAGAGAGGAAGTCACTGAGAGACTGAGGGGAAGAAGGGAGGCTCAGAGGGTGGAGGAATGTTTGTCTTACTCCTAGTTTTCATTAAAAGTTGTCAACACTGGAAATCCTTTGTTTTTCTTTGTCAAAATTCTAGGTTTGTTTTCCTATGGCATTTGTGTGTGAAAGAGATTTTCATTTTAAATTTTACCTTGGAAACCTTGTACTGTTCATCAGTATACTAACACTGTCTGCAAGTTGTTTCAATATTTAAAAGTTGCTTTATCTTTGCTATTATTGTCATTAGAAGTGACTTTCCCTAGACATCCTGTTGGTTTTACTGGAGAGCACTTTCTTCTCCACCAGTTTTATTAGCAGAATAAAATTGAGCCAAAGATTGGAACCTAACTCAGTCAATATAAATAACCAACATCAATAATTGGAGTTGTTACATGTGTTTTATTTGGGATGGGCTTCCTTCTGTGTAATCCCAAATCACTAAATAATCAAAACTTCTCAAATTCAATGTGTGGGCACTTAAATCCTAAAGCTGGAAAGAGCAGTAGAGGGACATTTTCTGAATTTTTCCTCCTCTCTATATGTATAATATACACATTTATATCAAATATTACATATATTTAAAATAATGAAATTATTGTCAGAAGTGAGTGAAAGGTAGAGGGATTAATATTTAGGTGTTTTAACTTAAAAGCTTAATCAGGGAATGTGGTTAATTAAATTGAATAAATATCTTGAACAGAATACTCAGAAAGATTTCTTATATATGCAGCATTATGACTTGAATCCTTAAACCCACTTTTAAATTATTTAACCTTCTACCTCACCAAAACGTATGGAGTCATTATAACCATGCTAACCAGATAACTATACACCATTAGGAGTACAATTCAGTCTTGGGGTATTTTGCTTATCTAGATTTTCCCCACAGTAGTAAAATAATACAGATTATTGAATTTTCGTTTCCATTTTCAACTGCCTATTTTGGTATCTGGTAAACCAAATCGAAATTGTTAAAATTTTAACGGTATTTTTAACTTTCCTTTAAAAATAATGAATATTATGGAAATCACTCTCTCACCAATATCTGATAAGAAATTATGAAGATCTTTTCAGTTTCAGGCTTTCTAAAGTAGAAAAACATACAATGGCACAGAAATGACAATGACATAGGTAGCAGTTCTTTGCACACTGATTCATTTTGGAGGCTTCATTCCCAAACTTAGAAAAATGTGGTTTATATTAATTTGCTGTGAATATGACTCAACAAATTGTACAACTGTGTGCTTTTGCCAGAAGAGGAAGGAGTGAAGAACTAAAATTCCCCTGACAGCACCCAAGGATCCCCTTTAGGACAAAGCTAAGCTGCTCCTCTGGGCATTGTGGACTTGGACATGTGTAAGAAGTCCAGGTTGTCCCACAGGGCATCACAGGCTCTGAAATCATAAACATCAACTCATTGTAGACAGTGGTAGTTTTAACACTTGAAATTGCACTTTATGCCACTATTTTCCACCATAGATGACACTGCTGGCATCTTTATGTAAACTCCAGTTTATCTATAAATTTTGATGCACTGAGTGCTTTGATTAGTATGGTCTTGTGTGAGCCTATCATCCATGATTTTAATGAGGCCAGAGTTCTAGATTCCTTTCAGGAGCCAACTCCAAGAGTGTTTTCCTCCTCAGGCAACCTGCAGTTCATATTCAGAACTCGACCTAACTCCCCACTTTATGCTGCAATCTGATGAGAAATCTTACTGGGCAAAAGTCAGGTGAGAAGCAAAGGAAAAAGAGAGCAAAGGAGCACGGTGGGAGGAGGCTTAGATCAGAGGTTCCCAAACTTTAATGCCGGTGGATCTGCTGGGGATCTTGTTAAAATGCAGATTCTGTGTCAGAGGTCTGGGTGAGTCCCCAGGGTCTTTATTTGTAAGAAGGTGATGCCTGCAGACATGTGCCATCCACAGGGGCTTCATTGGAGGACCTAGATTATCGGAGAGCTAGATCACTGGAGAAGCTCAACATGGTCAATGGAGCTGGCATGTCAAGAGAGAAGCAGGAGGAGCCAGACGGTGCCAAGGAGGCCAGCCTGGGTGGGATCACGTGGGGTAGGGAGGCCAGGTCAGGGCCTTTGTTCTTTACCCCAAACTAAAGGGAAGCTGCTGAGGGGTGTTGAACATGGTGGTAATGTGTTCTGATATACCTTTAAGCATTAACAGAGAAGCTGACAAGGAACATTCACTCAGAAGATAACGACATTACTTTCCAGTTGTGGCTCCCTCTCACTGGTGTTTGCCATGCGTTCACATGTCCTGGCACTCTGATCAATCCGATGAAACCCAGAGGCATAGATAGATAGACACCATTTCTTCTTCAAGCTCTGATTACAGAAGTCTCAGTTCACCAGGATAAGATAATTAAACAGAACGTGTTCTGAGTATTTAAAAACACATTTAAAAAACAACATGGTTTCTCCATAACCCAATAGAAATAAGATTCTTATTTTTAAAAGCTTTATGAAAGTTTCTTAGTATTCTCATACACAAAAAATATTTTCCAAGTATTTGCAAATTTCCTTTTTACCATTCTTTGGCTCTTACTTGAAATGTAATGCTTTCCTTGATTTGATCTAGGAATTAATTAGATGTTTATAAAAGCTAATTTAACTGACAAAGAACATGTCAAGAATTTTCCACGTTGTTATATCATTAAGGGTTGGTAAGTGTTCATAATGGTAACAGAATGTTGTTCAGTATGTGCAGAAGAAAAGTATGTCTTTCAAGAAAGTTTAAAAAGGCACCTTGAAATTACACATGTAATGAAAATAAATATAGAAGTCTTGGAACAAGGAATTCATGTTACCCATTATCTTCCTTATTTTTCCACTTAGCGTTTCTCTGCCCACTTGACAGCTTGGCTTCTTGAAAGTGTCCCTCTCAGGCTATTTTTAGTTCTTTGTACTATGTATCGTATGACTTAGAGGTTGTGAACATGGTTCTGGAGCCAGAGGGTCTGGGTTTGGTCCCTGAGCTCCACTCTAGTATTTCTGTGAACAAATTATGAACCCTTTCTGCCCCTCACTTTTTTAGTGAGGTTACAGAAAATTAAAATATAGTAATGAAATTAAAAGGCAATAGATGTACTGAATAGTTAAATGGATACAACTGAAGAGTATTTGTAAGGTGAAAGAATGTCTGTGGATTAATTTAAAATAGAGTATAAAATGAGAGATAGGGTAAGAGACATGAATGTATTAGTTAATGTTACTTACTTGCAAATAAGGCATCTTTTCCAAACAATGGAAAAGATTGTTTTGATCTGGTGGATTACACAACCAGAAAGCATGGTTTATCTGGGTCTGTTCCTCTGTGATCCCTCAGCTGTGCTCATCTCTGTGTGCTGATTTCATCTCCAGGCTGGGTTCTCTCTGGATGGCAGAATGGACGTAGACTGTGGCAGATTTCATATCCACACCCCATGACACTCAGAGGGAGAAGCACTACCCTTTTGATGCATCTCTTTTAAAATAAAGGAATCATATGTCCCAGAAACTTCCAGAAAATCACCTCTTTTGTCTCACTGGCCCCAAATAAGTCATATATTCTTCCCTGAGCAGATCTCTAGGATTCAGTGCTGCTAAGAGTTGGGGCTGGATGGTGCAGAAATACATACCGAAACTGTGGCCCCCTTAGAAAAGGGAAAGAGAATCAATGCATGCAAGTCTGACAGCTAAAAAAAAATCCATTCAAAAACAGGCCTTTGTGATGGTGGAAGATATACACACCAGATGCTTATGTTTTCAGTTAGTCTTTGGATCATAGCAATGTATGAAGAAGCAAAAATATTAATAATTGACAGACAGGAAACCAACAATGGAAATGTTATACCGAAATGACAATCAGTGAACAATGGACATATGCAAAAACAATGATTCTGTAGGGAGAAAGGGGAAAAGCAACTGAAATATGACCAATCCATCCCTTTTCTGTGCCTTCAGGGATCCCTCAGAGGAGCAAAAAGAAGGCAGATGACCTGGGCTCATCTTGTGAACCAGATCTTAAGGAAGATAGGGTCATGATATTTGTTTTGAATACCTATATGTTTGGTATTTTTAAAACAAACTTCTAATGAAGGGGCTTCTCCCTGATATTTTGTCATACTCTATCCCAGCAGCCAATCCTAGTGATAAGAAGATCAAGAATAATCCACTTCAGGTGTATGATGTTTGTGATTGTCATGAAAGAAACTTAAGAAGGTGAGTTGGTGTGCAGCATTCATCCCAGGCCCAGAAATCTCCCAGCTTATTACAAGACTGAAAATGAGTGATGCCCTCTTACTGCATTCTATGTCTTTGTGCTGTCAGATTAATTTAGTTTTACAAATATTTCACGAATACTTATTTAGGACCTCGTGTGTGTAAGCCACTGGGTGACCTACTCCAAAAGATAAACTTCTAAATTATAACCTAAAAGAGCTCGTAGGCCAAAAATAAGAATTACAGAGGCCAAGTGTGGCCTAAGGGGAATAAATAAACTGCTAAAAGTTCAAAATGAGTGAGCATTCCTGTCTTGTTAGAAGTGATCTGGAAATGCATCACAAAAATTGTAACGTTTGGGAGAGAGCTTGAAGATGTGATGCAGTTTCAATTTTACATGAACAGGGCGGATGAGTGGGGAGGAATCTCTGTGGAGATTCTTGAATGCAAAAGCTTGAAACTGAGAGAGTAAGATTTCTCTAAAGGCTTTCAGTACTCAATTTGGGTATAACAGAGTCCATGAGGAGAATTGTGGAGGAAAAGACTCAGAGTTAAACAATGTTTTATTTGAAAGAACCGCAAATAGTGCCAGTGAACAAATGCAACTTGAAGTAGAAATAAATAAATAAATGCATTTAGATACCATCTAATCTGTATATATAGGAACAGTCATGGCCCAATTAATGACGTCTTGGTCGACAGACTGCATGCACAATGGTAGTCCCATAATCTTAGTACTATCTAGTCTAGATGTGTAGTAGGCTATACCATCCAGGTTGCGTAAGCGCACTCCATGACGTTCACACAATGATGAAATTGCCTAACAATTCATTTCTCAGAACACATCCTCACGTTAAATGATGCATCACTGTATATTTGTGTCCCTGTATCTATATATGACGTTCTAGGTATGTTTACCATATATGTGTATAATTTGGTAGCTATGATAATCCATTGAAAGTTATCAAAGAGGGATATGATATAAGGAGAGTTTGTTTACAAAGACTAATCTAGCAGCTATGTTTAGAAAGTAAGAGAATATCAGCAGGGTGAACGAGATAAGTAACTAGAGTTTTACAAAACAGAGGCAGGTAGTTTTCAGGATAAAGGCCTCAGTGGTACCAGTAGGAATGTGTATAGAAGCAGGGCTGAGAGAGGAAGGACAGACATGGACCTGAAGATGGATCACCTGTTATATTTCAATAGCATGGAATGTGAGGAAAGCTACTTTTGAAGGACTTTTAGGGCACAAAACATCCAAACTCCTGCTCATTTTCGTGTCTTCCCCAGACCCCACTGAACCCTGTGACATCATATCACCCTAACAATATGTGAATTTTGGTAACATGCATTTAAAGCTCCTCCTTGTCAACAACATAGTCCAATAACATTTACATATTACTCATTTCTTTATATTACCAGCTTCATTTTTTTTTTAATTCTAGTCAGATTGAGACCTTTTCCTTCCTATTCTGCTGCTTCTCTCTTCTTCACTGTGCCCATCTCAACTTAGGTCTCCAATCTTGTCTTTCAACTTTCTGAATTAGTGAAACCTTTAAGATTACCCAACAACATACAAGTAGAGCTACAAAGGGCCTTGGAAGGCATCATAGACACTGAGAGGCAACTCACTTCTGGCTCCTCATGGAATCACCTCGGTGAAGAGCTGCCTCTTACAGTCTGGCGCTGTCTTCACTGTCTTAACTCATTTCTCATGTTTTCCTCATTGCTTTCCCATTCTGTTTATTTCTCTGTGTGACATGAGAGTTGAACCCCACAAGAAGTGACATTCACCATGTCCCAAATAAAGTGGAATGAAAGGCCTTTGGTGGCTAGCAGAATTACTGGGATTTGCCTCTGTTCACCCAAACACAAACCTGCCTCCACTGTGGAGTTCAGTGTGATATGAGCCTCCAGGCTGCCCAGCTGTATTATAATCAAAGACATTATAATCGAGTCCTGTTCAGAGGAACTCCACTATTTTAGTACTTAATGCACTTATGAAGCCACGTTGAAAACGTACAATCATATAAAATATTATATTTGCTTTCCTGTTTAATTATTTTAGTATGACATGACCATCTGATTAAAATTCTCTCTCTGTTTTGAATAACATACACACATATATTAAAGAGTTTATTAGGTACTCCCACTTTAAGTCAATAAAACAGCAAGACAATCACAATTACAAAAAACTTTGCACACTAACCAAAGCCACATCTCATCTACACAATTGTGTGACAGTTTTAGTAGAAAGAGAACAGATATTAGTGTGAAATCTAAACACTTCTCTTTAACAGTTTTGCTACTGAATCTATGACTTTCTTATTTCTCAGGCTGTAGATAATTGGATTTAACAAAGGAATGATGACAGTGTAAAATAGAGAGTCCATCATATCTTGGTCATCTGCTTGTGCAGATCCAGGGCGCACATACATGAAGAGAAGAGGGCCATAGTATAAAGAGACAGATAAGAGATGGGCTCCACAGGTGGAGAAGGCTTTCCTGATGCCTTGTACAGACTTCCTTTTTAAGATTGTGAAGAGAACAAGTGTATAAGAGACAAGAACTGTCATAATGGTGAACACCTGTATGGACCCAGAGGAAATAAAAGCCATCAGAACATTAATAGAAGGGTCAGTACAGGAAATCTTAAACAATGGCATGATGTCACAGTAAAAGTGATGTATTATGTTAGAATTACAGAAGGTTAATCTGAGTAAAAAAAGTACATGAAATGCGGAATGAATAAGGCCACACAGAAATAATGCGACTAACAGTCGGATGCATAGTCTATTGGTCATAATCACCGGATAAAGTAAAGGTTTGCATATGGCCACATAGCGATCATACGCCATTGCTGCCAAAAGAAAACATTCTGTGGTTGCACTGAATGCAAAGGAAAAAAATTGTAACGTGCATTCAGAGAGAGAGATCATCTGATTTGTGGCAAAGAAGTTGACCAGCATCTTGGGGGTCACTGTGGATGATAGCCAAGCATCCATGAAGGCTAAACTCCCAAGGAACAAGTACATGGGGATGTGAAGGTGAGGGTCATTGCAGATGAGTGCAATTAGTCCAAGGTTGCCCACAATAGTGATGAGATATATCACCAAGAACACCAGAAACAGGGGGATTTGCCACTCCAGTTGATATGAAAGTCCTGTGAGAACAAACTCTGTCAGCAATGTTGCATTTCTAGTTTCCATATCCTTAATAGATTGCCCCTGAAATAAAATGTAATCAAAGTAAAAAGAATATTCACCAAGGTTTTATAGAAGAAAATTTGGTGAGGGCAATTGAAATAAAACCCTACACTAGCCCGAATGCCATTAATTTTATTTGCTGTGACTTTAATACATGGAAACTATCCACGGAATCGTTATATTGGAAAAATCCAATTATTTCTATTCAAACTAGGTGCTGGAATGAACAGACTGAGACGAGAAGGAAGACATGCTAAACATGAGCATCCTTGTGGGGAAACTATTGAATGAGGAGGGAAATCTGTGTTTAGGACATGGAAGCAGCATAAAAAGTAAAAATATTAGAAGGGCCTGGATTATAAAATGAATTGAAGGCCATGTGAAAAATCTTGAAATTTATTCTTCAATCAGTAGGCAAGCACTGAAAGCTTTTAAGACAAGTAGTGGCATCATTAGATATTTTTAAAATTATGTATTAGGTTGTGTAACATAGGCTTCAGGGAGGAGAACCTAGCATCAGGGATGCTGTTAGGAAGTTGTTATTATTATCCAGGGACTCAAGCCAGATTACATATTGGAATGGTCTGGGGGATTTTTTGTGCAAAACACAGCTTCTGAGGTATTACTGTAGAAATTGACCCAGTAGGTTAAGAATGGGGTCTAATAATATGCGTTGTTTACATGGGCCCCCGTTGATTAAAGTGCATGTGCAGTTCATAGTCCACGTGTGATATGACATTGGGAGTGGGGAGGATGTCAAAGAGATAGGTTAAGAAAAATGAGAATGAAGAGTCACTAGGACTTGGTGAGAAACTAGATGAGAAGGCTGGTCAGCTAAGGAGATGAGTCATTTGGTGACTGATAGATGATCACTGAAAACTGAGACTGAGAACTCAGGTGCATTGGCCAGTATATGGAGAGAGCATCCTCTGAACATCCAGGTGAGATGTACTTAGTAGCATGAGTCTCCCAGAGCTTAATAGAAATAATGACGTGAGGGTATTCAGGATGGCTGAAAGCATAATTATGGATTCCTGTCCTTTGGAGAGGGAGCATATGGTAAAAAGAAGGAGAGCATGGATAGAAACTTGAAGAAGTTATACTAAAGAGATGACAAAATGGATATACATCATTTATCAGATGGATCACATCTGATCCTCTTTCTACCACATGAGTCTTGGTGTCAGACAAAAGCTGTCATCCACACTAGAAGCCAAAAGTTCTAGAAGCTGACTTTCCCATCCCCCTTGCACCTAGAGTAGAGGACTTAATCTAGGATTAGCCACTCAAAGCCACCCACACTGGATTTGAAATATGGGGAGAGGAAGAAAAGGGGTCAAATGAAGACAAAGAGAATATTGGTTGCAAAGTCAACCAAGGGAACCAGATCAAGACCCTGGAAAACGCATCCTGCACCCACAACAGTGGCATCTTCAGTGTGAGCTGTGACAATCCAAATGCAGCAGCAACGACAGCAGCTCTTATTGAGCTAGAGTTGGGACATGATTTTGGCTGTTGAAGGGCTGCCTTATTTCTTTGTTTCTTCCCATTTCTCCAGTGGTTTTCTCCTCCTTGCCTAACATTTCTATTTAATTTGCATTCAATGAACTAATTTCCTCTTGCAACCCAGAGCTCTAGCTCACACAAAAGGAGACAAGGAAGAGACAGAAAAGGATATGAGCAGAGTGATCAGAAAAGCAGGAGGGATTGGGAAGCTGAGTGTTGTGGACTTACAGAGAGGAAAACACTCGAGGACAACGTGAAGTACAGTGCCAAAAGTGAAATAAATGCTCTGGTAGGATAAGGAGTGACCAAATTTCACTGAGTGTGGAAATTAAGAGATCTTAGTGTGTTTAGTGAAAGCAATTTCCATTTAGTGATAGAGTTGAGGTCAGAGAATAATGAGAAGTGATTGGGAAAGAAGTGGCAGTGCAGTAGGAGAATGAAGAGAGTTCTCCAAGATGTGGACAACAGTTTGCACCTGTCCACTGCCCATAGACAGATGTGAATTTTCCTTCTGTAGAACAATGTCATGAAGTTTTCAAAAGAGAGAGGAAAGCACTGCGAAGAGAAAGGGGATAGAAGTGGAATGGGAAATTTGGTGGGTGAAAGGGCAGGAAGAGAAGAAGGTAGAGAATACCAGTCAGAGACGGTCAGTGTCAGGAAGACAAGGCCAGGCAGAGGGAGAGAGGAAGTCTCTCTAAGGCCTGAGGGGAAGACAGGGAGGCTCAGAGGCCGGGGTGAATGTTTGTCTTCACCTCGGTTTTCATGAAAAGTGTCAACATTGGGAGTCCTTTCTTTTTCTTTTAGTCAAAATTCCATGTTTATTTTCCCTACAGATTTGTGTATGAAACAGATTTTCATTTTAAATTTTACCTTAGAAAGTCTGTACTGTTCATAAATATACTGGCACTGCCTGAAAGTTGTTTCTATATTTAAAAGTTGCCGTATCTTTCTGTGACTGTCATTAGAACTGTCTTGCCCAGAAATCCTGCTGGTTTTACTTGAGAGCACAGTCTTCACCAGTTTTATTAGCAGCATAGAACTGAGCCAAAGACTAGAACCTAACTCAGACAACATGAATAACCAATGCCAATAATTGTAGTCGTTAAACGTATTTTTACTTAGAATGGTCTTCCTTCCATGCAATCCCAAATCACTTAAATAAGCAAAAATTCTCAAATTCAATATGTGGATACTTATTAAGTCATAAAGCTGGAAAGAGCAGGCAAGGGACATTTTCCACATTTGTCCTCTTCTCCATATGTATAATATGTATATTTATATCATTTTATAAATCACATGTACATAAAAAATACTCAGTTAAATTTTTGTCAGAAGTAGGTGGGAGGTAGGGAGGTTAATATCCAAGTGATTTAACTTAAGAGTTAGTCAGAGAATGTCGTTAATTAAATGGAATAAACGTTTTCATCAGAATCCTCAGAAAGATTTCTTATGTAGGAATCGTGATGGCCTGAATCCTTAAATTCACTATTAAATTGTTGAATGTTCTAGTTTACCAAAACGTATGTTATGTAGTCGTTATAATTGTGCTAGCCAGATAACTAAATATCATTAAAGAGTACAATTCACTCAGAGCTATTTTGTTTATCTAGATTTTCCTCACAATAATAAAGTAATACAGATTATTCACTATTTGTTTTCCACTTCAACTGGCTAGGGCCTCCTGTAAACCAAATCAAAATTATTATGAACAGCATTATTTTCAACTTTCTATAAAAAATAATGAATATTATAGAAATCATTATCTCTTACAAATACCTGTTAAGAAATAGTGGAGATCTTTTCAAAGAGTTAGGCTTTCTAAAGTAGAAAATTATACAGCAGCACAGGAAATCACAATAACATAGGTAGCAGTTCTTTGCACACTGATTCATTGTGGAGGCTTCATTTCCCAAGCTCAGTAAGATATTGTTTATATTAATTGTTTTGAACAGAAGAGTCAACTAATTATACAACTGTGTGCTTTTGCCAGAAGAGGAAGGAGTGAAGAACTGAAATTCCCCTGGCAACACCCAAGGATTCCCTTTAGGACAAAGCTAAGCTGCTCTTCTGGGCACTGTGGACTTGGACATGCGTTAGAAGTCCAGGTTGTCCCTCAGGGCATTAGAGACTCCGAAATCCTAAACATCAACTCATTGCAGACAATGCTAGTTTGAACACTTGAAATTGCACTTTATGCCACTATTTTCCACCACAGATAACACTTCTGACAAGGTTATGCAAACTCCAGCTTATCTATACATTTTGGTGTTCTGAGTGCTTTGATTGGCATGGTCTTGTCTGAGATAATCATACATGATCTTGATGAGGCCAGAGTTCTAGATTCCCTTCAGGAGCCAACCCCAAGACAGTTGTTCTCATGCAAACCGGAGCGCACATCCAGAGCTGTATCTAACTCCCCAGTTTAAGCCGAAATCTGATGAGAGACCTTACAAGGCAAATGTCAGGAAGGAGCAAAGGAAAAAAGGGCAAAGGACCACAGTGGAAGGAGGCGCGGATCAGAACTTCCCAAACTTTACAGACTGTGGATCTCCTGGAGATCTTGTTAAAATGCAGATTCTGTTTCAGAGGTCTGGGTGGGGTGAGGGGCTTCATTCCCAAAGGTGATGCCTGTGGACATTTGCCTTCCACAGGGCCTCCTTCATTGGAGGACCTAGATTATCGGAGAGCTAGATCCCGGGAGAAGCTCAACATGGTCAATGGAGCTGGCATGCCAAGAGAGAAGAAGGAGCCGGATTGGGCCAGGGAGGCCAGCCTGGGTGGGCTCACAGGGGGTCTGGAGGCCAGGTAGGGCCTGTGTGCTGTACGCCAAATTAAAGGAACTTTATTGAGGAATTTTGAACGTCGTTGTAATGTGTTCAGCTTTGTCTTTCATGCGTTAGCAGAGAATGTTGTCAAAGAGCATTCATTCAGAAAAATAAAACAATTTACTCATCTGTAACATTTTAATTTGTTATCTAAAAAGTAAAAAATAAATTAACCTCCAGTGGCTACACTGGGGAAAAAAGGATATATTTTTTAATACTCATTCATCTATTTTCCTGCTTCCTTAAAATTTTGCTAATGAAAGAGAAAGAAGTGGTGCAAAAATAACATAGACAAAACAGCATTCACTGGGAACTCTGCAGAAGGGTGGGGTGAGCAGTGTGATGGGCACAGGTAGCTTCGACATGACCCGAACTTGACTTAAATTTACTGCCCCCTTCAATCTTGTGAGATCATCTCCTAACTCGCTGGGTTGCCTCTCTGTGAGCACAGAGGTCTGCATTGCTCCTTCCGGTATGGATTGTCCTTGCAATTTTAGTTATTTCAATAGGTGGGTTGGGGTATCTCACTGTGGTCTCCATTTGTATTTCTCTAATAACTAATGATGGTTAGCATCTTTTCCTGCCCTTATTGACATCCGTATGCTATCTCCAGTGAAGTGTCTGCTCAAATCTTTTGCTCATTTTTTAATTGGCTTGTTTGTTTTCTAATTTTTGAGCTTTGAGAGTTCTTCATATTTCCTGGATATCTTTTATCGCATATATGATTTATACATATTTTCTGAAAATCTGTGGTTTGTCATTTCATTTTAGCAATGTTTTGTGAACAGCAATTCTCTTATTTTAATGAAGTTATCAATTTTATTCTTTTATGGATTGTGCTTTTGGTATTATATTTCTTGGCTGTACATAAGGTCTATGATCCATCTTGAGTTAATTTTTGTATATTATCTGGATGAGAGCTCATTTTTCTTTTGCACATAGATAGCCAATTGTTCCAGCATCATTTGCTGAGTAAACTATCCTTTCTCCACTGAATTACCCCTGCACCTTTGTCCAAAATCAGTTGTCCATATACTTATGGGTTTACTTCTGGACTCTACTCTGTTCCACTCGTATATTGCTCTATCTTGACAATGATGCTACACTGTCTTGATACTGGAGTTCTACCTTAAGTCCTGGAAGCAGATAGTGTTAGAACTCTAACTTTCTTCTTCTTTTTCAAAGTTATCTTGGCTATTCTACATCCTTCACATTTCCATGTAAATATTGGAATCAGCTTGTCAATTTTTACAAGAAATCCTGCTGAGATTTTGATTGGGATTTTATTAAATCTATACATGCCTTTGGGGAGAATTGATTTTTTTTCAATATTGAATAACCCAATTCATCTTTGCCTTTAATTATCCTTTAATTTCTCTCAGAAAAGCTTTTTGTGTTGTTCTGTGTATAGGTCTTGCCCATGATTTGTCAGATTTATCACTAAGTTTTCATAAGATTATGACTATTGTACATAGTATAGACACATACATATATCTGTCTGCTAATAAAGAAATTATGCAGTGTACACACACTTCTGCAACCTACTCTTCCTGCTTCCTGTATTGAGAGTGATAGCTCAAGAGAAAGGGATTCAAGTCCCTACCTGGATTCTTTCTGCTCTTCCCTTTTTCCTTTTCCTGATTTAAGGAGACATTAATATGATGTATGAAAAGACAAGATTCTGGTGGGACCATATGGGTTGGTTTTGGGGGCATCCTAAGGTCAGCCTGTGGCTCTTACTTACCATTGCTTTTCTCTTCTTTTACCAGAAATGCTAAGTAGCTCCCCAGGCACGCTCCCTTGAACCAGGCTGTCATCTCTCTCTTCTTTCTGACCAGAGAAGTAAGCTCATGCATGGACTTCCTTCCAGACATGGCCACCCCCACTTCACTTTTTCTTCTTCTAGCTGGCCACCAGGCTTTGGTCTGGCCAGCCCGGGCCAGCCTTGTGCACCATGGGTAACATGTTCTCCTCTGGCTCCATCTCTTCTAGCACCAGAGTCAAGATTCAGATTGCATGTGCAGGACCTCTTGACCAGGCCACAATTTCCTGTCTTACTTTGACAGCTCAGAAAACAATATATTTTACTTTGCTTTCTTTTCCCTGCACTTAGATCTGTCTCTAGAATGTCTGAAAGAAAATTCAGGTACTCCTACCAAAAACTCCTGGAAGATGATTCAGCTACTTAGGCTTATCTGTTTTGTATAAAATATATGGACTTGGACTTTTCTTTGTTTGAAGATCTTTGACTAAAAATCTGAATTTTAAAAAAGCACACAAGTATTCAGGTTATCTACTTCCTAAATAAGCTTTGGTAGTTTGTGTTCTTTTCAGGGAATTTGTTCATTTCATCTAGGTTGACAAATTTTTGGACATTAACTTGTTCAAAATATTTCTTTGTTGTCTTTTAAGCATGCAGCATCTGTAATGATGTGCCTTCTTTCTCTCCTGATATTTGCATTTTCTGTCATTTAACAGTTTAAGTCTTTTCTTTTTCTTTCTTGGTCAGTTTGGCTAGAAGTTTGTCAATTTTATTGATCTTTTCAGATAACCAGTTTTTTATTTCAAAGAACGAGGTTTTCATTTCATTGATTTTTCTCTATTATTCTTCCCTCAAATTAATCGATTTCTGCTCTTATATTTATATATTTCTTTCTGCTTGCTTTGAGTTTAATTTGCTCTTCTTTTGTAGCATCTCAATGTGGAAACTTAGAACATTGATTTAACTCTTTCTTCTTTTCTAATATAAGCATTTGATGCTATAAATTTATCTTTAAACACTATTTTAGCTGTACCCCACACATTTAAATATCTGTGTTTTTATTTTCATTTAAATTCAATTCATTGAATTTAAAATATATTCTTTTCTCCTCTGTGACTATCTCTTTGATCCATGAGTGTTTAGAAGGATGGTTTTTAATTGCCAAATATGTAGAGATTTTGCACATGCTTTTCGCATTGATTTTTAGTTTAAGTCTGTTATGGGTTATATTTTGTATTAATTCAATTATTTCAAATATCAACCAGAATAGGGTTTATTTTGGTGAATGTTCAATGTGTACATAAAAATACTGTGTACCCTGCTACTGTTTGAAGGAGTGTTCTATAAATATAATGTTGGTTGACAGTACTTTTCAGATCTTCTCTACTTTTACTGATATTCTACTTATTCTATCAATTATTGAAAAAGGAATATTGAAATCAATCTGTAATTGTAGATTTGTCCGTTTCTCCCTTCTATCAGTTTTTGCTTCAAGTATTTTGAAGCTCCATTGTTCAGTGCTTCCATACTTAGTGTTATTTTGTCTTATTGATGAGTTAAACCCTTTTTCACTTTGCAGTGTTCCTCTCTATCTCTGGTGATATTCCTGGATCTGAGGTCCGTATTTTGTTTGATCACCACTCCAGCTTTCTTTTGGTTAGTGTTTGCAAGTATATCTGTTTTCCATCCTTTTAGCTCTAATTTACCTAGGTCTTTATGTTTTATGTATGTTGCTTCTCAACAGTATGTAGTTAGACCTTGCTTTTGAATCCAATGTGACAATCTATTTTTATTTGGTGTATTATACCTTTCAGATTTAATAAATTATTGATATGGTTGGATTAAAAGCTATCATTTTTGTGTGGGGGTTTTGTTTTGGTTTTTGTGAGGCAGATTCACCACGAGCTAAAATGTGTTGCTGATCCTCCTCATTTTTTGCTTGAGGAAGATTAGCCCTGAGCTAACATCTGTGCCAGTTTTCCTCTGTTTTGTATATGGGTCACTGCCATAGTATGGCTGATGAGTGGTGTAGGTCTGAGCCTGGGATCTGAACCCAGAAACCTAGGCCACTGAAGTGGAGCACGCCAAACTTAACCACTATGCCACAGGGTCAGCCCCAAAGGCTATCATTATGCTAGATTTTTTTCTATCCATTTCATCTATCTTTTGTTCTTCTTCTTTTGTCCCACCTGCTGTTGGATTAATAGAGACTTTTTTGTGATTCCATTCTATATCCACATTTGGCATATTATTTATATATTGTCTCTTTTTTTTGGTGGTTCCCTTAGGGTATACAAGTGAGTCATAGCATACAATTTATACTACATAACACTTAACAGAGGGCCTCTTAACTGGAAGAGAGTCTCCTCTGATATTTGCCAAAATTCCCCTAAAAGAATGATTAATGTCATTTAATTTATTTTATACTCTTTAAAATCTAAATACACACTTATAAATAGTTCCCCATCACATTATCATCATCCATTGACTCAGTGTTCTGACACAGAACAGCCAGCCACACAATATGGTGTCATGAATAGTGCCCTGCATTGAGCAGTGCACACAGCCTGTACGGCATTCACAATCCCTCTGTGTACACTTTGTTTCAATACTATGCATGGAACTTATTAGTTTTCCATGAATAGTTCATAAATGTTGTCCCATTGTCTTTGTACTTTCAGTGCAATTGATAGGAAGTCAAATGTTACTGTACTTATCCTTCCTTTCTTAGTAACCCAGTATCTCTGTCTGGAAGCTTGTAGGTCTTCTCTTTACCCCTGGTGTCTGGGGCTGTTTGCCAGGAGCATATTCTCCTTGTGGTTGGTATACCATAAGTGCTATCCACTGCTTCCAGGAAATGGTTTGATGAGCCGTATTTTAGACTGAGTGAGCCTGAATTGCCAATTCTAGAATCTCCAGCTTAGAGGGTATAAATGCTCTATAGATGCCCTCCAATAGGAGATTGTCTCCCAAATACTCTTAAAGATAAATACTACAAGGTATGAGGTTTTCTGACGAGTTTTAATATTATATGGCTTCACAACACTTGTGTTTTGAGGTAGTAGTGGCCTTATTCACCATCTAAACCTTTCCCATGCCTGATTGAAGAGAGAGCAGAGAACTTTCCAGAAACATGGATGGTTTAGGCACTTGAATCTCCATCAGCACCAAAGATGCCTCTGTGAAGTCCACCCAGTTATATGACAAGGACCATTTCCCCCGGTACTGATTGGATCTGTGGAAATTTGAATTTGTTGGCTTCAATGTGTACAGAGCACTGCTGCCTTCAGAGCTCAGCCTTGCGTCCTGCTACTTTGCATACTGTTACGTCCACACATCAGGTTTTCTATATACGTGATTTTTCCTCTTAATTCTTCCTTACTGCTCAACAATATCAGGCCATCATCTGGGATTTTGCAGCAGTAACGGGCACCCAAAAATACAACAGATTCAAACATTAAATTTGGGAGATGGCCAACGAAGAAAGTCACTACACATTCCTTACAAAGCAGTCAACGAAAGAAAAATGATTATGACGTTGAAGGTTTTTGCAATCATTTCAGAAATGAGAACCATTCCACAGTGTCACCCAAATTAAGATGTGTTGCATCATGTAAGTGTGAAAGTAACCTTTGTTGTTGTTTTTTGTGAGGAAGATTCACCCTGAGCTAACATTCATTGCCAATCCTCCTCTTTTTTGCTTGAGGAAAATTAGTCCTGAGCTAATATCAGTGCCCATCTTCCTTCTCTTTGTATGTGGGGTGCCTCCACAGCATGGCTGATGAGTGTTGCTAGGTCTGCACCCTGGATCAGAACTCGCAAACCCTAGGCCACCGAAGCAGAACACGCAGAACTCCAGCCACTCGGCCATGGGGCCCGCCCAAAAGTAAATTATTTTCACTTAAATAATAATAAACATGTAAGAGATTATAAGAAGAGTGACAACTATGCAGGTTTCTGAGTTTCTGCTTTATTAATCATGTAAAGATAAGTATAGTAGACTTCAAATGTCTGAGGGGATATATCCTAAAATCTTCCAAAATCTGCAAATTCTTGAATATCAATATTGCCTATATTTTCCCTGATAAAATGTACTATGTATTTTCACATATTTGAGCCATACTTTTACTCAATAGTCCACTCTTATTTTTCCACAACTTTCATTATTCTCAATAAAAGCCACGAATCTCTTATATTCCACACTTTTTAAACATTTTTTTTTACTACAAAGAAAATTTTCTCTTCAGGGGGACAATTGCCTTCAAGAAGTCACTTCACTTGAGTCTTTGAACAGTTGAGAAGCAGAAAGAATTTTGACATGCAAGCTCTGTGCAATTGCGTTGGCTCAGTTACACCAGCCTCAAACAAAGAAACTTGCACATCTGCCACAGTAAAATTACAAACTACTAGATCTAATTTAGTGGAAGTTTACAAAGAGTCAAAAACTGCAAATTCTAAATGCTTAATTTAAAAAGGGATGTTCTATTTTTCATAAAGAGTTCAGTTTTATGTGATATGAAGATCTTCCATTGAAGCAAGTATCTGCTGAAGCCGACTTTCATCACACAGTCCTCAGAACCTGCCCTAGACACAGCCCTCTGTTAAAACTTAAAAAGCTAAGGTTAACTTGCACAACTCCAGACCCCCTGTATTCTGCAAAGTTTGAAAAGAACAAGTTTGAAATTTGCCTTGAGAACTGTTTATTTACTTATTATTCTCCTCAAGGCACCTATAACCTCTTTGTTCCTCAGACTGTAGATAAAAGGATTTATCAGGGGAATTATGACTGTGTAAAACAAAGAATACATTTTATCCTGATCTTCAGCTGGTCCAGACCCAGGACGCACGTACATGAGGAAGAGAGTGCCATAGAACAAGGAGACGGAGAGCAGGTGGGCGCTGCACGTGGAGAAGGCTTTGCTCCTGCCCTTTGCAGACTTCTTTTTCAGGATGGCAAAGAGGACACGCATATAAGACACTATGATGGTCAGAAAAGTAAAAGATTGTATAAAGACTGAAAATATAAAAATCAGGAGCATATTAACTCTAGGGTCAGTACAGGAAATCTTCAACAGTTGTAAAATTTCACAGTAGAAATAATGTATTACATTGGACTTGCAGAAAGTTAATCTAAATAACAAACCCACATGCATCATGGGATGAAGAAACCCAATAATATATGAAACAACTAATAATTGGATGCAGAAGATATTGGACATCACCGCTGGATAAAGCAAGGGGTTGCATATGGCCACGTAGCGGTCATAGGCCATCACCACCAGGAGGAAACATTCTGTGTTTGCACTGGAAGCAAAAGTGTAAAATTGAGTGATGCACCCAACTAGGGATATCACGTGATTCTTAGATAAAAATGTCGTTAGCATCCTGGGGGTCACTGAGGACGAAGAACAAGCATCTGCAAAGGCCAAGCTGCCGAGGAATAAGTACATGGGGCTGTGAAGACATGGATCCTTCCAGATGAGAGCAGCCAGTCCGAGGTTGCCCACCATGGTGGTGAGGTAGGTGAGCAGGAACACCAGGAACAGAGGGGCCTGCAGCCCTGGACGCTCTGTCAGTCCTGTGAGAACAAACTCGGTCACCAGCGTCTTGTTTGCGTCCATCATATCCCCTCAGGCTGATCAGTGCAGTAAGAGAACAGGTGAAGGCCACGGTCACAAAAGACCATGAAAATAATCACATTTTACGTGAAAAAAAATGCATTTTCCTTGTTTATGTACCCCCTTTAATCAGAACACTTACCTTTTACCCTTGAGTAAGTATTTTTCACAAACAGTAAGTATTTGGGAAACTTTCCTAAAAATTAGAAGGAAAAAATGTATATATAATATAGAAAGATTTCATTACTTGTATGAAAGAAGTGAGCTTATTTTTTAATTGATTGCAATTTAATAATCATCTTCTAATTTAAAAATCTTTAAAAATAGAGATAGAATTAAGCTATTCAAATATACTAAAGATTAGTTATCAAAACTACTAGCATGCATTCTAAATAATGTGGCACTTCCCTACAAATTAAGAACATACTGAAATGCTTCCTCTGACCATTATTATGTGGTGCTATCTTAGAAATTACAATGCATCTAAGAAAATTAAATAAAACAATATAATAAAGATATAATAAACTATCATAAAAAATTTTAGGAGAAAAATTCATATTTCTTGCTGATGTTATATTTGTATAATTAAAAAAATAACATTATGACTTTAATAAGTACCAGTACAGCACGGAAACATCATCACCAGATTTTTTTCTATGCAAGCAATAACCAACCAGAGAGAAGAGAAAGAGAAATTAAAGGGAAATATTTCAATTATAAGAGCCATAACACTTTAAAATACATTGAAATAACTTTTAAAATATGTGAGACCTATGTGAAGAAAATTACAAAACTTACCAAAGGGCGTTATACAATTTCTGAAGAAATAGGCAGCAAAATGTGTTCTTAGATAAGAAAATTTCGTATTATAAATATATCAGTAGAATTGGAATTAATTTCGATTAGAATCCTAATTGTTTTTTAATAAATAGCATAAGCATAAAGTTTACATAGCGTAAAGTTATTTTTAAAAGACAAGGAAAACATGAACAGTAAGAAAGTCAACTGTGCAGGATTAAGTATTAAAACATTAAGCCATTCCACAGAATATTATACGACATGGAAATAGGGAAATTTAATAGTGAAACCAAATAAAGATTCAAGTATATATTGTGATTTGATACTTTATATGAATGATTTTTTAATCGAGAAAAGCGATGATTTATTTAATAAATTGTATGGTTATATTTGCCAATCTACCCAGAAAAAAATGTAAGTATGGCTCCCTATTTTAAAACTGCTCCTGAATCAAGCACTTAAAAGTAAAAAACAAAACAAACAAACAAAAAAAACCACTTAAAATATTCTAAGAAAATTTATGAAATAAATATAATTTAAATATATTACAAAAATCTTTGACTAATATAAGAAACATAAATTATAAAGATATAGTATATTTAATCTAATTTTAATTGTATGAAACTGGATTATGTATTAAATCTGTAAAAAGGAGAAAGATAAATAAAACTTTGGAAGCAATATGTGCAATAAGTATGATAGACAAAATATTTGAACCTATCACATTCAAAGAAATCTTACAAATTGGTAAGAAAAGTCAAATAACTCAATAGGAAAATGGAATTGAATAGGCAAGTCACTGAAAAATATGTCAACACGTTCAATAGTGCAGGAAAAGAAGCTCACCTTCCCCTGCGCTCAGGCTGCACAAATAACAATAAGACATCACTTTTCACTCCTCAGATCTGCACTGCTTAGGGAGCGAAGTCGCCTGTAGCATTGTTCATGGTGGCAAAGACTGGAAATAACATGAAAACCAATCGGGATTAAGTAACAGTCAAACAAATCCTGATGTAAGCATACTAGTGAATATTATATCAGGCATTTAATAATGAGTTATTGATCTACCAGTTGACTCAAGGAAATTTCCACAATTGTTAGGAAAGTGAGAAAAGCAAGATGAAGAGAAATGTATATGAGATGATCGCATTAAACAAACAGACAATAAAGTCTTACAATTTTCACTGTATGTCTATCTATGAACACATGCACACATATGTATTTGCAAATAGCCATATGAACATAAAGATTATATGAAATGATAGACCCCAGGTTGATAATATTTACTGTCTTTGTGTAGGTAAGAAGAGAGAATAAAGGAGGGGAAGAGAGAAATAAACAGTGTAAACAGAATTTTTAAAATTTGTGATAAAAACACTAAATGTTATCATCCTGGTCATTCAATTATAGATATTTCTCTAGGTACAGAGACATATACTCAAGGATAGTCATAAGAGTGTTAATAGGGAGAAAGAGAAAAGGAAAGAAACAAGAATAATAATGCTATTATTAATTTTAATGAAAAAATAGACATTAGTCATAAGTAATTTTTTTGTAAAAATACATCAAGTTCAGAAAACTTTTTGGGTTATGTAACACATGCTTTTGAATATTTTCAGTGGTATCTGACTTCAACCATTGAGAATGATTTCTTCCTTTCTCTCTCTCTTATTTGGGGGGGACAGTGGATAGTCAAAAGGTATCTTGTAAATGAATAAAGTTAAGTGTACAAGTTTTTCTTACAGTTTTATTCATATCCAAGTATCTTTGTTTTTTGGTATATCACTAAATATTTTATAATTTTTGTCAATATTGCAGATGGAAGTAGTTGATGTGATATTTAAATAATTTGTTGATTTTGTTCGTAACATGTAAATTTTACCTAAAAGTAAATCCTAAAGGAGAGATCCCAAGGTATTTGGAGGTGAATGCAGAGACTCTTAGATTACCTAGAAGGAGAAAATCCACCTATAATTTGCTTTGTAAGTTCAATTGTTTCCTAAGATAAATGAATAACAATTTTATACACATACTTCTTGTTGATTAAAATACATGAAAAGTTTACCTATTTACCAAAATTGGATTTGTTTAACCTTAAAATAAATCCAAAGGCAATATTTTCCCTAATGGTTCACATAAGGAAAATGGTGAGCTGTTATTTCCCACTTTGACTGATTGTAGAACAAGAAAAAAAATAGCTTTAAAAATTTACTATTCAAAGTGTACACCTGCAAGGAGCCCTGGAAGCACAACACAGCAGCATGTAGACTGACTGACACGTTTCCACTGAAAATTGGCCTTATGGACGCTGAGGGCAGACCATTTCATTTCCAAGTTGAAATTTTGTCCTGAGTGGGTCTACCTAGCTTTCTTGCCAAACTAAACCTATAATTGATATTTCCGATTTTCATAATTAGGTCAAGAGCTATTAAATGTTTTGGATCTTTATCCTTAAGATATATGTATATCTCCCCATCCATTTGGAATTAAGGGGCCTAAGAAAGTTATCATTGGTGACTTTAGCTCATCTTCTCATGATTCCGTGAATAAATTAAAGAAGTTTGAGCAGCATAGTTTAGTTGTCCATATCCTCATGAAGAGAATTTTCTGTAGCATGAAATAATTTATGAAACTTTTGTCATTATCATTATTTTTTTCTATTTGTCTCACTCTACTATTATTCCAAGTTTACTATTTAAAATGTCTTATTATGCATGTCTCCTCAACAGTAGAACATCTAGCATTTATGACAGATATCTAGAATTGTCTGTCCTGAAAAGAAGCAGAACATCTCATACAGTTGCCAGGATTTTCATTTCTTACCTGGATATTTCAGTAACAAATAGGCAAATTGGAAAACTACAAATAAAGAAAACTAGACAGGTCCCGGTATTGTCACTCGGTTCTTGTAAGTCCTTTGGAAATTGAGAAACTGGTGATTTTCTTGAAGGAAAGACAATAGGTTTCCAATGGAAAAAAAAGAAGAAACGCAAATTTCCCTCCCCCATACTCTACATCACGGCCAGAGTCATCGTTATGGATTGCCAAACTGATGAGGCTGCTACTGTTCTCACGTCCACAACTGAATCTCCTCTTAAAACCTTTAAATGAAGAAAAGTAGAAGGTGCAGAATGAAGTGATGTTTACTTATGCAAAGAATTTTCTTAGAAATCTCAACTGCAGGAACATTTATTTGCACTTTTTCAAATGATTTCATGAAAAAGTAGAAAGAGCCTTGGGATTCCCTCGGTGAAAGTTAACAATGGATTCCCTGTAGGATGAAGGCAAAGTTGTTCTACTGGGCATTGTGAGCTAGTCAGCCAATCACCCCAGACACACAAGAGTGTGACAATTAGAACCACACTCTGTGCCATCAGGGTTCACCGTGAGGGCAACTTGACAAACTGCTTCTGAGCAGTTTTTAGGACATATTAATTTCCTTTATTTTATTACTCTTGATGTTGCCACATTCCATCTACCTAATAGTTTCTTTGAACATCCCAAAGACTCATCAAGCTCAACACGTCCAAACCCAAATTTAGAGTCTTTGCAAACCCTATCATTAAACATGGGCCTCATCCTGTCTTTCCATTCTCAGTAGTGGCATCACCATCTACACCATTTTTAAAGAAACAAACTGGAGAGTCCTCTTTGACACTGAATTCCCCCTCAAACCCATGTCAAAACCATTATGAAACCCACAACTTCTCTCTCTTCAATGTCTGTTGAAACCATCCACTTCTCTCCAAATTCAAGAAAACTCCATCTCCTTAAATTAAAATGAAAATACAACCTACCAACTCTTACGGGATGGAGCAAAAGTGGTCATGAGAGGGAAATTCAGAGTAATACAGGCCTACCTCAAAAGCAAGAAAAATCTCAAATAAGTAATCTTAAAGTGCACCTAACAGAACTAGAAAAAGAAGAACAAACAAAGCCTGAAGTCGGCAGAATGAAGAAAATAATAAAAATCAGAGCAGAAATAAATGAAAAAGAAACTACAAAAAACAGTAAAAAGGATTAATGAAACTAAGAGCTGGTTCTTTGGGAAGATAAACATAATTGACAGCTAGAATCACCAAGAAAAAAAGAGAGAAGAGTTAAATAAATAAAAGGAGGAATGAAAGAGAAGAAATTACAACAGAAATACAGAAATACAAAGGATTATAAGAGAATACTATGAAAAACTGTATGCTCACAAATTGGATAACCTAGAAGAAATGGATAAGTTCTTAGACTCATACAACCTCCCAAAACTGAATCAAGAAGAAATAGAGAATCTGGATAGACCAATCACAAGTAAAGAAATTGAAACAGAAATCAAAAGCCTCCCATAAAACAAAAGTCCAGGATCAGATGGCTTCTCTGGAGAATTCTACCAAACATTCAAATAAGACTTAATACCTATCCTTCCCAAACTATTCCAAAAGATTGAAGAAGATGGAACACTTCCTAACTCATTCTATGAGGTTAACATTACCCTGATGCCAGACAAGGACAATACAAAGAAGGAAAGTTACAGACAAATATCACTGATGAACATCAATGCTAAAATCCTCAACAAAATGCTAGCAAATTGAATACAACAATACATTAAAAAGATTATACATCATGATCAAGTGGGCTTCATTCCAGGGATGCAGGGGTGGTTCAACATCCGCAAATCTATCAACGTGATACACCACATTAACAAAATGAAGAATAAAAATCACATGATCATCTCAATAGACTCAGAGAAAGCATTTTACAAGATGCAACATCCATTTATGACAAAAACTCTAAATAAAATGGGTATAGAAGAAAAACACCTCAACATAATAAAGGCCATATATGACAAACCCACAGCAAACATCATTCTCAATGGAGAAAAACTGAAAGCTCTTCCTCTAAGAACAGGAACCAGACAAGGATGCCCACTGTCACCACTCTTATTTAACATAGTATTGGAAGTCCTGGCCAGAGCAGTCAGGCAAGAAAAAGAAATAAAAGGGATACAAATCCCTTTTATTTGGAAAAGAAGCAGTGAGACTGTCACTCTTTGCAGATGACATGATTTTATATATTGAAATCCCTAAATAATCTACTAAAAAGCATTTAGGAATAATAAATAAATACAGTCAAGTCTCAGGATAAAAAATCAACATACAAAAATCGGTTGCATCTGTATACACTAACAATGAAGTAGCAGAAAGAGAAATTAAGAATACAATCCCATTTACAATTGCAACAAAAAAGATTAAAATACCTAGAAATAAACTTAACCAAAGAGGTGAGAGATCTATACACCAAAAACTATAAAACATTGTTGAAAGAAATTGAAGAAGACACAAGGAAATGGAAAAATATTCCATGCTCTAGGATTAGAAGAATTAACATAGTTAAAATGTCCATACTTCCTAAAGTAATCTATAGATTCAATGCAATCCCTATCAAAGTCCCAACAACATTTTTCACATAAATAGAACAAAGAATCCTAAAATTTATATGGAATAAATAGCCAAAGCAATCCTGAGGAAAAAGAACAAAGCTGGAGGTATCACACTCCCTGATTTCAAAATATACTACAAAGCTATAGTAACCAAAACAGCATGGTACTGTCACAGAAACAGGCACACAGATCAATGGAACAGAATCAAGAGCCCAGAAATAAACCCACACATTTATGGACAGCTAAGATTCAACAAGGAAGCCGAGAGCATACGATGGAGAAAGGAGAGTCTCTTCAATAAATGGTGTTGGGAAAACTGGACAGCCACAAGCAAAAGAATGAAAGCAGACCATTACCTTACACCATGCACAAAAGTCAACTCAAAATGGTTTAAAGACTGGAATGCAAGACCTGGAACCATGAAACTTCTAGAAGAAAACATAGGCAGTACACTCTTTGACATCGGTCTTAGCAGCATATTTTCAAGTCCCATGTCTGACCAGGCAAGGGAAACAAAAGAAAAAATGAACAAATGGGACTACATCAAACTAAAAAGCTTCTGCACAGCAAAGGAAACCATCAACAAAACAAAAAGACAACCTCACAATTGGGAGAAGATATTTGCAAACGATATATCTGATAAGGGGTTAATATCTAAAATATAAAAAGAACTCATACATCTCAACAACAAAAAACCAACAACCCAATTAAAAAATAGGCAAGAGATCTGAACAGAGATTTCTCCAAAGAAGATATATGGATGGCCAACAGGCACATGAAAATTTGTTCAACATCATTAGCTATCAGAGAAATGCAAATTAAAACCACAATGAGATATCACCTCATTCCAGTCATAATGGCTATAATTAACAAGACAGGAAATGATAAGTGTTGGAGAGGATGTTAAGTGAAATAAGCCAGACAGAGAAAGACAAATACTGCATGATTTCACTCATATGTGGAAGATAACAAATACATGGATAAAGAGAACAGATTAGTGGTTACCAGAGAGGAAGGGGGTTGGGGAGTGAGCAAAAGGGATAAAGGAGCACATATGTACTGTGATGGACAAAAATTAGACTACTGGTGGTGAGCACAATGAAGTCTATTCAGAAATTGATAAATAATAATGTACACCTGAAGTTACACAATATTATAAACCATTCTGATCTCGATAGAATTACTTGGAAAAAAAAGAAGCTGCTTCCACTTTTGGATCTAGAGGGATCACATGGAGAGAGGACCGAAAGACTGTAGTATCTCAGCTGAGCCCAGTGTCTCAGCCATCTTCATTAAGGAACCAGATTTGTGAATGAGCCATGTTGGAAAATCCAGACCAATTGAGCCTTCAGGTGACTGCAGACTGGCTGACATTTCATGGAGCAAAATAACCACCCATTTTAAGCTTGGCAAAACCAGAGAATTGTGAGAGGTAATAATTAATTAGATTATTGGTAGGTGATTAAAGTTTGGTCTTTTTATGCTTATATAAATAATAGAAAAATGGAACAACTGAAACATTGAGAAAAGTCATGAAATCAACCAAGTGGGAAAAACAAAAGTAAAAAGAGGTAGAAAATAATCCGAGAAAAAATGATAGATATATCTGATAGGCAAAAAACTCCAACATATGTATATAATGAGTCCCTATGGAAGAAAAATAAATTAATTAAATAGAATTATTAACGTTTTTAAATGAGAAAACCTTATGTAAATAAAAATATGTGAATCTATATATTAATAAATCCATTATATACCTTGGGAAATTAAGTGAAGTATTCAACTTGTGGCATGGCATATTAAAACTATTTAATTTTAAAGTAAAGAGCATATCCTCTGGGTTTCCAGACAAAGGAGAGAAAACCAGGTGGGCATCGTAATTTTTCAATGGCAACATATAAATCCAGACATATTCAGTGGAGCAATATTTACAGAAACTCAGGGAAATAAATTTTCAATGATTTGTAGCTATAACCTTATTTTTCTGTCTCCAATTTTGCTTCATTTTCAATCTATTTTTTATGCCATCACCAGAATTGAGCTTTCCAGATGTAGTTTCTATCTTGCTCATCACCTTTCATTGATACCCCTTTTTATGTATAATAAAGACCAACTAATTAGCCTGACATAAATGATTTTCCATTGTCTGATCTTGCTTACATTTCCAGTCTTAGCTATGATACTCCCACCCCCATCACCTTACGTTCCATGTATATTTAAACACAGTCAAACTGGGAACACCATTTTTATATATTGTGCTTCTTCATTCTAGAATGAGTGCCTTGTGGACTCCTGCTGACTCTCCCTTATGCCTCCTGTCCTGCATCAGTGCCATCTCTTCTAGGAAGCTATCTTTGATTCTCCTCCGTTGTTGCCATGAAAGAGAGTTGAGCAGTATCTCCTTTGAACCATACAAGCATACTTTATACTTTACTTCTTTTTTAGGACTGTCATTCTCCGTTGCAGTCAACATTTTTACAAATCTATTTTTGTGTAAGTAATAAAAATTAAAGCTGCAAGAGGCAACTGATCACTTTTGAGGTGGTCAAGCTTCTTAGAAGTCTAATGGGCACAGTTTGGAAAATGATAAAGAAGAAGAAAACTTGCCATTTGAGGAAGAAGGGAGAAATAGGAGGAGAGTCACAGAAACAAGTAAATTATCTATTTAATGCAGGAATGCAGAATATTTGCTTAGGTTCTTTATGAGTCTTCATACCAAGGAATGTAGACTCTATCATGTAGCCAGAAAAGAAGTATGAGGAGATTTTAGTGAGAGATAAGAAATGGCAAAAAGCAGTGTCTTGTGATCTATTTCCCCTAGTGAAAAAGTATGTGCTATGGGATTTGCACTTCCACTGTAAACAGAGAGAAAACTTGACAAAATATATGAAATATGTGAAACAGCTATTTTTTCAGGACATTTCTCTGGCGTTGCTCATACACAATGCTTATCTCAAGTTTTAAAAGTATCTGCTATCTTTCCACAGAGGGAACTGTTTCCACCAGAGCCTAATAACAGACCTGCACTTGTCTTTCAGACGGACTCTTCATTGCTTCGCATCAAGTAATTCGCAAGTCCTAAATCCCCAGTGGATGCCATTGTGTGGTAGTGCTGATGTTTGCCAGAGACTCCAATCTTCGCGCACCTGCGTAGCAGACACCTTTGAAATCATTTGTGACTTAGGATGATACAGTTCCAAAGAGACTGTTTGGGCTCAGATTATAAGTCTCTAAAGTTTTTCTGTTTTCCCAACTCCATTGAAATTCGTATTTCTTTCTAGAAACTCAATATAGGGCTTAATAAAATGCTCAAGGGCAGTATACACACTCACCAACACACAAGTAGCCCTCTTCTTATCTAGAGGGTCTGCAAAGACAGTAATTTGTTTCATGTTATGTTTAGAATATCTACTGTGGTCCCAGGTCAGCTTGTTCTCCCAGATTTTATGGACTGGGCAAGGCCCTATGTTGTAGCTGGATAGATTAGTGATTTTGGATTAATCTTGTGTGTCACCACAGTTCTTAGTTCCTAGGCGTCATACTGCTCTGAGAGATAAATTATCATAGTATTTTCCACATAATGACCTAGCTTGCTCTTTATAGGAATCAAATCTGTATCTTATCTAACCGAGGTGTATGTCTACACTGGAGTGATTAACTATCTCAAACATGTGTTGGAGCCTTTTCCAGATGAAAGAACATTGTTTGAATTTCTTCTAAAATTAGAATAACAACACAAGTCCTTGGCCAATTCCATGGTAGCACAGCAGCCACCTTCAGCTCACTGTACTTCGTGAACAGCTGTCGCCATCCCTGGTACAGAGAAATCTCTCAGTAGAACTATTTAGTACTCAGTCAGCGTGGATAATCTCCATGAACTATCTTTTTTCTTAGAGACCAGACAGAACTTTTATATAATTAGCCAATGAGGATTAATGTCCCTATTTCTACCACCTTTAAATCAAAACAGAAATTTATTGTTGTCCTCCAAGGGTTTGGCATCGCCTAATATCCACTACAGAGGAGACTTTGCACAATTCTAAAGGTTCTCATTTGCGTGTCAGATTAGAAAAGGTGGGGGCAGACTTGACTAACACCTGGTTAGAAATCGGCAAGCGTTGACAGAGCCCTCCATCGTCACAACATTTCAAATCTGACAAAACGTTCCTTTCGATAGGATGTTCTTACTTTCACATTTCCAAGTTTGTAAGTTAATAGAACCCCGATACCTACTACCAGAGCATCACATTACCCTCAAAGTTTTGTCTTTGGCCCTCTGATGTTGCCTTCTCTGTGTCTTGCTGACATCACCATGTACTGTGTCCCAGTTTCTGTTAATCCCAGAAAGCCACTTGCACCACCCTAAAGCCATTCAACTTAAACCAATCATCCATCTTCAGATTCCCTTGCTGAAATTTTGCAAGCAGATTGCAACTCCCTTTTATTCTGTTGCCTTAACCAGTGGAGTGTCCCTGCACCTTACTCACTCACTGTGTTTTCCCTATACCCTTTGACACATTCCGAGCAGGTGTAAACAGAGCAAATTTACCACGGTCTTCTCAGCAAGGCAAGCGCAGTCGCCCAAACTACCAGGAGTTTTCCACCTCCTAGCCAGTAAAACTTCATCATCAAATTTTGTATAGCACAGCACCTTCACCAATTTATTTCTTTTTCACCATACTTTCATTAGCCACCAAAATAATTCCATGTAGCTAGGCCATCTTTGGTCACTTCTTTTCTTTTGAAAAGCACAGACTTTTTTTCCATCATTGAGCCCCAGGAGCAGGAGCTTGCTGATAAGTTTGCCATGGCTGTCTCTATGTCGTTCTGTTCTCCTACGAGAAAGATTACGTAAGGGGACCAAGCATGGTGAACTGTCCTTATCCCTGAATTTATCGTAGTTTGCTTTAGAGGCATTTTTCATTGAGTGATTGTAAGGTTTATCTATACGTGATCTAAAGCACCTGCAGTTAGAACATTTCTACTATTTATGCAGGGATCTTTCATTTACTACCAAGTGAAAGAACTAGACAAGTACCTTTGTCGGTGCAAACTTGTTAGATTTCTCCCTTAACCATGGTGTATCATTATTTGGAATGAGAAATGTATACTGAAGTCCACAGGAGTCAGGCCGTTTAATTCCCTCTGTCAGACTCAGTGGATTCCCCACTATTAAACTATCACGCCCTTGATCACGCAGTCTGAGTATCCAGGCTAACAAAAACTCATCAGGTTTCTAGTGTTTATTTGTTGGCAAGATGTCCCAATTATTTAACAGTACCCCCCTGTTTCTGTAGTCCCCTGGCCTTATCCCTCTTGGATAATGAGTATGTTGACTTCTAGTTGACCAGGTAAATGTAATATCTGGAGGATCCCAGTGAAATATCTCATGACTCGTCTTCTATTTTGTGTATTGACTCATCTCTCCTAAGTCAGTCTATTTCTTTGTGTTCTCCTGATAGAATTTCCGTTTTGTTAATGCCATTAATAACAAACAAGCAATGGTTCTAGCCATTTTCCCTATTTGCCTTTGTTTACTAACTCATTTTGCTAAATCCTAGAGGTTGGAAGCGATATCATCTAAACTCCATTGACAAGATTTGTCCTCCATAATTTGCCCCAAAAAACTTCCACTACATCAAACCAAGGATTAGTTTACAGTTGTCACAGCACCAAAGTCTCAAAAGATCCTCCCTTCCCATCCTTCTGGGCATGAGCCATTTAATAAGACCACTGTAGTAGACTTCAGATGTAGAATGATAATCAAGGCACAAGATGCAATAGACTTATCCAGTGTTTATTGACCCAGTTTTATTACTTAGGTTCACTTAGCCTTAAGCAAGAATGCCCAACAGGGGAAAGAGCAACAGATGACAGAGGCTATGGGTACCCAGACACAGCTTCCAAACTCAGTCTCTGGATGCAAACTTACATAAGTACAGAGCGCTCAGCACAGGGAAGGTGCAGGCTCGACGATCTCTCTACTTAAGTAACTTGCTTGTCACCTAGCACCTAGAAGCCTGTTTGCCTTAAGTCCATTTTTTAGTGCAGCTGCATTCCATAAAATACAGGCTACACAATCAACAACCTTTACATACTTGACGTACAACATACTTAGGAATGTTTCGGGGCAGCGGTCAGTTCATACTGACCCAGCAAGAATCTAATTCCTCCCAAGTTGATGCATATCTTGAGTTGACGTTGCAACTCTGTCTAAATGTCAGTTCCTCAGGGAGCCCTCAGACTGGAGGAAAGGACTGCGGTTCAGTTTGTAACTCTTTATTTCCAAGGTAATAAGATAGCTGGGATTTTACAGAGAATAATTCTGATAAAATCGTGTATTCCATGATAAAGATAGTACAATTATAAAGATAGCAAAAGAGTGTAAAAATTGTAAAACAGTTGTTTTTTGCAAATACTCCAAATAAAACATTTTATACCATGTATCTTAAGGAATAAATGGATTTACTTTTACAGGTAATAAGAAGTATTTATGGGATTACTTTAAAAAGACCAATAGTAAATTATAGAAAAATGGTTTTACTCAAAAAGAAAAATGTTAAGGAAACAGATCTAGCTTATAGTGTTTGCAAAATGAGCCACAAAGGCTGTAAAATTGCTAAAGGTCACCTGCAAGTATGGATACTTTTTAAACAGAATAAATTTAATCATGAGGGATAATTTTAAAAGAAATTTTGTTATTGAGGCTCAATTGGAATTAATCTTGAGACCATACAAATAAGTTGACTTTTTCCGATAATGTTTATATGATAAATGCATTTAAGTGATAAAAAAATTTATCTTATGCCTAAATTCTTGGATATTTTTAGTCTATTTGTTGAAACTATTGACTCAACAAGGGCTAAAGTGTTTTAAAAATACTAGAACAATGGGTATATTTTTATTCTTCAACAGCTTAAACATAATTCTCATTTCATATAATTATTTTTCCTAAATGAATATTTTTTAAAAACACAGATTGTCCAAGGAATATAATTGTTTTGCTAAAAGAGGAGTTGAATCATGTATGTCTATACAAGGATTCTAAAACAAATTGGAATATACATATTTTTAAGTGATCATGTCCCTGAATTGGAAGTAAATTAGTGGTATAGAATTCGCCCATGCGCGTCTTCACCCACGTGTATAAACTAACCCAGGTTCTCGCCTCTCATCCAGGCTCCTTGCCTCTACTCGGTCAGCTCCTGCTAAAGCTGATAGGAACAGACACGCGTTCACAGGACTGATCTCTGAAATTGCTTTTTATTATACTCAAATATTCCTAAATGTATAAATTATTGAATATCGTGCTACATGCAATATTCTGATAAAAATAGTATGTGGAGTTATAAATATAAGCCGTGATTAATTTTGATGCTCCTTTCTTTAATTCACGCCAGCTTCCATTTTTCTTCCTAAGATCCACCAATTTTTTTAGAACTTTTCACTTTTTCCTGACTTTTATCACTAAACAGCACATTTCTTCACAGGAGTATATTCTACGAAGAGGCAGAATGTTATTTTCATCAATCTGCCCGGAGTTACTGTGTATGGCAGAGAACAACACAGCCTTATTAACTTGCAGGTCCACAGCGGTGGGCTGGGCTCACTGATGAACCAAATGACTAACCCTACAGGCCAGCCTCAGTTACGGCTATTTCTCAGTAAAATTCTCAATTACTACCTGGAATTTTGGAAGTTGCTAGAAAATAGTTAATTTGCAAAAGCTACATGCTCAGATAAAAATGGGGCACAATGTTTCTAAATAAGCTAGTTATGGGTAATGCTACCAAACTCTCACTGGACCCACATCCAAGAAAACACAATAGGAGGCTGGGCTCCTGCACGTGCAGCTCATGGACCGCCCTGACCGCGGGCCCTCTGGTGCAATGGCAGAGGCATGGCTAATCTGTATGACTTGGGCTGGTTTCAGTAGCTTTGAAGAAACAGTTTGAAAATTATCTGGCAGCTATTTATTTCTTCATTATTTTTCTCAAGGCACTTATAACCTCTTTGTTCCTCAGACAGTAAATAAAAGGATTAAGTAGAGGAATTATTATCGTGTAAAATAAAGAAAACATTTTGTCATGGTCTTCAGCTGGGCCAGACCCAGGACGCACGTACGTGAGGAAGAGAGTGCCGTAGAACAAGGAGACGGAGAGCAGGTGGGCGCTGCACGTGGAGAAGGCTTTGCTCCTGCCCTTTGCAGACTTCTGTTTCAGGATGGCAAACAGGACACAGGAGTAAGAGACCATGATGGTCATAAAAGTGAAGACTTGTATAAAGGCTGAAAAGATTAAAACCAGAAGAGTATTAACTGTAGGATCAGTACAAGAAATTCTGAACAGTTGTAAAATTTCACAGTAGAAATAATGTATTACATTGGACTTGCAGAAAGTTAATCTAAATAACAAACCCACATGAATTGCTGAATGTAGAAAACCAATGACATAAGACATACTTATCAGCCAAGCGCAGAGTCTGCTGGACATTGCCACCAGATAAAGCAAGGGGTTGCATATGGCTACATAGCGGTCATAGGCCATCACCACCAGGAGGAAACATTCTGTGGTGGCACTGAAACCAAAAAAGTAAAATTGGGCCCAGCAGTCAAGGAGAGGTATCACATGATTCTTAGATAAAAAATTTATAAGCATCCTGGGGGTCACTGAGGACGAAGAACAAGCATCTGCAAAGGCCAAGCTGCCGAGGAATAAGTACATGGGGCTGTGAAGACGGGCATCCTTCCAGATGAGAGCAGCCAGTCCGAGGTTGCCCACCATGGTGGTGAGGTAGGTGAGCAGGAACACCAGGAACAGAGGGGCCTGCAGCCCTGGACGCTCTGTCAGTCCTGTGAGAACAAACTCGGTCACCAGCGTCGTGTTTTCTTCTGACATTTCCAACCTGGCCAATCACTAAAATAAAAGAATAAGTGAGGAAACATTCACAAAATAATCACAAAAACTGAATTTTTTATGTGACTAACATATTCATAGGAGGCACTTCTCATTCAATTAGTAGTCCTTAATTTTTACCTTCATTTGTCTGTTTTTTACACATAAAATTATCCATAATAAAATGCTTTAAAATAATATTCTCCTAAAGTGACAAGAAAATTTAATGTAAATCCCTTTCAACCTCACAGGAGTTAGAGGCAGTGTTTAGAACTGTGTACACTCATCTTAAAATTCATATAAAAGAAAATAATTCCCACTTTCCCCAAGAAAAAAATAAATAGTAAAAGTAGTCAGAGTACCTTAGCAGCTATATAATACAGAGATATGATAATCAAAACATTAAGATAATGGCATAAGAAAAGACAAGAGGGCCAGTACAATAGAACAGATAGCTCAGAAATCAATTCCAGTATATACAGAATGTGGCACGAGACAAATATGACATTTCAATTCAGTAGGAAAAGGATGATTGATTTAATGGATTGTTCTGACACTGTTGGCTGTCTGTCTGGAAGTAAGTAAGATTAAGTTCCTGCCCTACACCGTAGATATTTTCTGAGAAATTTAGGAGGCAATAATGTGACACAGAGATTAGAGAAATCCTTATCCCAGAGAAGAAAGCCAGTATAAAATCATAGCTACCGGGGCCAGCCCTGCGGCCAGGTGATTTAAGTTTGTGCACTCCGCTTTGACGGCCCAGGGTTTCCCCGGTTTGGGTCCTGGGCCCCGACCTGGCACCGCTCCTCAGGCCATGCTGAGGCAACGTCCCACACAGCACAGCCAGAAGGACCCACAACTAGAATATACAGCAATGGACTGGGGGGCTTTGGGGAGAAGAAGAAAAACATAGTTAACATATAATTTTAATGCATAGCAAAAGAATGTCTAAGAGAGTCAAAGGGCATATAATAGGTTGGGAAATATATTTTGCCATGTATAGGAAAGATATAGATTTATATCTGTAATACAAAAATAACTGTTGAAAATAGATAAGGAAAAGGCTAACAACCGGAACGAAGAATGAGTGAAGGACACGATTAGCACGCGTCAGTGAACAAAGCAAAATGGCCAATAAATAAAATGAAAAGATGCCTAAATTTCTGCATGTTATAGATACACACGTGCACATGCATGGACACACACACAGAGGTACCTCCTTTCTCCACTATCAGACTAGCAGAAATTAAAATGAACAAAAATACTCTGAATGAGGAAAGAACAGTGGTACCTTTGGAAATATGAACTGCAACAGCCTTTTTGAAATGCGATTTTATATGATCCCATTTAGTTTTTTTAATTATATACACCCTTTCATCTACCATTGTCTTTCAGCTATACCCTAGAAATAAAAGTGCCACTGCACAAGGATAAATATACACAGACTGCTGAGTACATTATTGTTCAAGGTAGTGAAGGCCAGATGCATCAACAGTGAAATGATGAGTGAATCTCAGAACATTCCTATAATGGAATATAATGCAGCCCTTAAAAAGAGCGATTCTACCTGATTTTGATTTTGGAATTTCCACATTGTATAGTTATCTGAGAAGAGTAAGACACAAAGAAGTATGAAAAATATGATCTCATTATTATAAAACAAGCAATGCATTTGAAATCTCTCTTTTACATGGAAAAACAAGTGGATAATAGACACTGAGTTTATAGCACTGATTTTCCTGGGAAGGGAGCAGAGGTAGGAATGAGGGAAGTGGAGGAGCGGGGAAATCAAAATCAGAGTTCCATGAGAAAAACAGCATGTATGTTATGACTCCTTTCACCTAAAATTGTGTAAGTGACTCATATGTGTGTATGCATCTGTATACACATTTAAAAGAGGTGTGAGAGAATGGTCACCAACATGTTAGTAATGGAGACAGGAAAAAAGAACTCTGAAATCCTATTATTGCCTTTTTAAGGAGATGTTTTGGCACTGAAAATTCCAATATAAAATTAGGACGTAATCATCTCTAAATTTTTGCGGATAAATATCAGTTAAATTCACAAACAGCCTTCAGAGAAATTAGCATTTTCTTTTAGGTATTATCAATGGAAGCCAACTTTTGACCATTGAGAGTAGACGTGATTTTTTTTTAATATTCCAAGGTTTCCTGTAATTGTATAAGGTAAGGAATCAAATAGAGTAACAGAGTTTTTTAGAGGCTTTTTTTCTGGAATTTCAGTAATTTTGTTGTTAAATTTATTCCTGTATACTTATTGTTTTGTCACTGTTGTAAATTTAATATTTGATGTTTGCATGAAGTAATGACATTGATTTTTCTTCGTCATATAAATAGTCTCTGAAAGAACTCCAAAAAGGATTTTTCTGGTGAATATGGATTCCTTTAGATTATCTTGAAAATAAAAATAAATCCATTTAGGTAAACAGATTGTTGTGGTATTTCCATGCATGAAAAATATTTTCATATTTTTATAGTCATACCTCTTGATAGTTACAGAACACAAAAAATTTTTACTATGAGAATATATTAGAAAAGCTGGGTTTGTCTAATTTATAAATATGAATAGAGCTCTTTTCCTAAAAATCAATCATCAGGAGAAGAAAAGCTCATGAGATATTATCCTATCTTCAATAAAAATAAAGGAAGAATGAGTTTTAGACTTTTTACTTTTAAATATATACCCACAGGGAGCCTAGTATGTACAACACAGGCAAAAACATTAGTTGAAAATTAGAACCTTAAGAGAGTTTTACCCTCCATAAACTGGCCCAACTTTCTTTATAACCTTAAATAAACCAAATTCTTGCTATTCTTAGTTTTAATTCCTGTAATGTATAATTTAGCCAAGAATCAGTAAGCTTTGTGAGTTTTTTCTCATGAGTTATATGACAGATAACCCAAGGAGTCTTTTGAAGTTGCTCTCTGTGACTTTAGCCCATATTCTCATGATTCCATAAAATTTAAGATTTTTTTATCGTACTCAGCCACAAACCGTAAGCCAGAATTTCCCATTCTAAAAAATTACAAATAAGATAGATTTTAGTTGCACAGCTTTTAGCTATGCACAGCTGCACAACTCAATTAAGAAAACTTCACATTATAAAATAAACTCTGAATTTTTCTTATTAATTTTTAATTTTTCATTCTTCCATTAATGAAGTTTTATTATTTAAAAACTTCCCAATAAATGTATCTACACAGTAAAAATTCTAACTGAATATACATGTTCAGACAAATACGTACTTCTGTTTGTCCAGATTTCTGTTGCTGATTTCAAAAAGAAAAAAGCCTATCTATAATTTTAATTTCTTACCTAGAAGTTTTGATGTTATACAGACAAATTACAATGCTATAATAATGAACTTTATCAAAACCTCTGCACTCTTACCCAGTTCCTGTAGAACATGGGGAACTGGGAATGTGCTGGTTTTCTCGAAGTAACACAGAAAGTACAGAAAGGAAGCAGTATAATTTATGCATTGATTTTCCTTGGAAACTACAAATTGGAAGGAGATGGCATTTCTTCCTTCTATTTGCAGACCCATTCTTTAAAAACTCTGAAATTCCCTTAATGCTTCCAAAAGATTCCCAGTGGGGTGAAGTCAAAGTTGTTCTACTGAGCATTGTGAGCTAATTGTCAAACCATCCATACACAGCTCGTTATAACAACTAAAACGACATGCTGTGTCCTCAGGGTTCGCTGTAGGGGCATGTTAATAAAATGTCACTGAATGGAGTTTAGAATAAGCTTGTTTTTCTTCTTATTATTTCTTTTAATAATGCCACTACCCATCTACCTACTTGACTTGTCCATTTGGAAATCCCAAGGGTACCTTAGAATTAACATGTGTAAATATGAAATTAAGACCTTCCTCTACGCCCCCCCAAACCTGGTATCTTCCCATGTTCCCTGTCTCAAGGAATAGGGTCACCAGACAAGCATTTATGCAAGTCATAAACCGGGAACAGCTCCGTGGCACTAAATTCTCCCTCACTTCCATTGTTTTGACCATTGTCTCTAGATTTTATCTACTAAAGATGTCTGAAATCCAATTATTTCTTTCTATCTGTACAGTTGGTCCTAAAATCCAGGATGTATTCATGTCTTGCCTGGGCTCATTAAATAACCTCCTAACTACACATCTGCTTCTGCTGACACAGTCATCCAATCCATTTTCCACACTGACACCAGGCTCATTTTTATAAAATGTACACCATTTCACTACTACCCCATATACGCACATGCACTGCCCACTTAAAATTAAAAATAACTTCTCATTGCACATAGAATAACAACTAAAATTCTTAAGCCTAAATATCCACGTCCCTATACTGAGAAATAGACACAATAATTAATGTATACAGTTGGAAAGGTTTTTTGCTTTGCACGTGTATATTGTTTACAGTAACTCTACCTGAATTTAGAGATAATCCCCAATATTTTAGTGGATTGATGTAACAGAAGTTTAGTTCTCCCTTACGATGAGTATAAAGCACATGTTCCCAACTGAAAGATTATTCTCCTCCCATTGATGATTCAGAGTCCCAGACTCTTCCCAACTTGTCACTCAAGCATTTTCCATGCTTGACTTCTTTCAGTGTTTGTGTTTTCCACTGGGTCATGCTAGAATGGAAAATTCACAGAGGATTCCAAATCTGAGGTCCTTGTGAGCCAGAATGTAAGTGATGTCTACCACTTCCAATCTAAACTCAATCATAGGACTGCAGGCATGTGTCTAGGATGAAAAGAAAGTGGATTTGGTGATCAGCTAACAGTTTCTACTCTGCACTTCTGATTATCATTTACCACTCTCTGTCCACTCATATCCTATGACTCTTCTGGACTGGTCATTTATCTTCTTTTGCAGCCAAAGTCAATGCCTGTTGGAACTTGTGATCTACTCTTTCTTCAATGGAACAGGGCCTGACTGTCCTCCAGGGCTTTCTGCCCCTCTCAGCAATGTGGTATCTATTACACCCTCCATCTACACGCCCCAACCCACCCTCTGCAAACACCTCATCCTTTGCAGGATGGGGTCTCCTGATTACTCTCAGACATCTCCAAGAATTTTCAGGTCCTGGCCATGCAACATAGTAATGGGGAGCAGCCTCCAAAACTAAACTTCAATGTTCTCCTGCCTTCATACTCTATAGGACCAAGTTTATTTTGATGTAGCCAGATAAGAAAGGAGAAAAGCCTGAAATGATTCCTTTCCAGTGCCCTAATTGGAATCTAGGCAAAAGTCCCTCTTTTCTAAGGCTACCTGTGATAGACAAAATAACAGCCCCCAAAGATGTGAACCTGTGAATATATTAGGTTACATGGAAAAGGGGAATTAATATTACGGATGGAATTACAGTTGCTAATCAGCTGACTTTAAAGTAGGGAGATTGTCCTGGATTATCTGGGTGGGTCCATTGTAATCACAAGGTCCTTAAAGCAAAAGAGGGCCATAGAAGAGTCAGTGTCAAAGGAAGACGTGACTATAAAAGGCACAGAGAGATGCAACAGTGCCGGCTTTGAAAGTGGAGGCAGGGGCCCACCAGCCAAAGATTGTAGGCAGCCTCTAGAAGCTGGAAAAGGAAAGGAAACAGATTGTCTCTCAGAGCCCACAGAAAGGAATTCAGCCCTACTGACACCTTGATTTTAGCCCAGTGAGATCCCTGTCAGACTTCTGAAATACAGAACTGTAATAAAACCATGCGTTGCTTAACGACAGAGATACGTTTTGAGAATGAGTCGTTAGGCAATTTCATCATTGTGTGAACATCACAGAGTGTACTTACACAAGCCTAGAAGGTATAGCTTGCCATATACCTAGGCTACAGGGTGCTAATCTTATGGGGCCACTGTTGTGTATGCTATTCATCTTTGATGGAAACATCATTACGCCATGCATGACTATAGAATAAATTTATGTGGTTTTAAGCCACTAAATTTGTGGTAATTTGTACAACAGCAATAGAAAACACACTGCCTCATGCCTGCCTACCATGGCCATCTTCTGTTTCTCCCTCATAATCTCCTGGGCCCAGAAGAGGTGGACTCTTCTCCCTATTCCCACACGACCTCCTTCTAACAGAGTAGCAAGTTCAAGACCCCCTAGTCATCTTTCACCTTCTTTGTTGAAAGATACACCAAAGAAGACAATAAATAAATCTAGAAAATCTACTCTTAAGAATTGCTAAAAACCCAAGTGCTAGCTTTTTCCAACTGTGAGTACCATGAGAAGAAACATGTTAAAATGGGAAATTAAATTTCCATTGTTTAATATTTGTAAAAATATTATCTCCATTGACTGTGGAACTTTCTGTGACTGTTTTTCTCCAGGGGGACTGTGACAATGGATGGCAGTCCTGCTATTATCAGCATGTGCTGACAAAACCATGTAGAATATAATAATCTACCACTAGATGACACCCAAGTTAGTAACAGTTTTTCTAGAAATAATAAAGGTATGAAGGTGACAGAGAAAGTCTATATTTGACATATAGCAATTGTAGAGTCAAGACTGCACAGTCTTACAGCACATGAGAAAAAGATGAGAAAGCCTTGCCTCTGGCCTTGGCTGCAGAGAGATGCAGACAAGAACTTTACTGAGATGCTGCAACCACGGGGGGCAACGTGCTTGGAAAGAGCCCCCAGGGCAGAAGGCAGAGCTCCAGGCAGAGAGAGGAACCAGGCTCTGAGCAAACTTGACGCAGACACACTCGCTGGAGCCGGTCTGCCCTGCCTTGGGCTTTGGGTTTTGTGACTCAACAATCGTTTATTTCTTCAAATAAAAACAATAGGCGAGGGATGAGGCAAACGTGTCGTGTATATGGGATATCTTTTCTTTTATTTTTCACTAGGATATTCACAAGGCCATAAAGTCAGGAAGCCAAAGAAGCAGAAGGGCCAGACAGAAAGCCCGCGGTTTTTCTGAGGAAAAAAATCAATTTAAGTTACATAATTAAGAGATGATCAAGCACTCCTGCAATTTGCTAAAGATGTAATAATACATTTAAATCACATTTATATATTTTACAAATAACATATTATTCATAATAATAGTCAGCCATAAAGTTATTGCCAATGCATAGATACACAACAACTTATACAAAATATGCGTGTAATTGTCACACTTCAATTGTTATGTTAATAAACCCTTAGTCTTTCACAAGGGGGAAAATAATTAACACTTTTCTCAGGGCACCTAAGACTTCCTTGTTTCTTAGGCTGTAAATAAAGGGGTTTAGCAGGGGAATTATAATCGTGGAGAGCAGGGAATACATTTTATCCTGATACTGATGTGGATCAGACCCAGGACGCACATACATGAGGAATATGGTACCGTAGAACAAGGACACGGAGAGCAGGTGGGCGCTGCACGTGGAGAAGGCTTTGCTCCTGCCCTTTGCAGACTTCTTTTTCAGGATGGCAAAGAGGACACACATATAAGACTCTATGATAGTCATAAAAGTAAAAGCTTGTATAACAGCAGCAAAAATAAAAACCACCAATGCATTAATAGATGGGTCAGTGCAAGACATTGAATATAGTGGCAAGATTTCACAGTAGAAATAATGTATTACATTGGACCTGCAGAAGGTTAATCTAAATAATAGTCCTACATGAACTATGGGGTGCAGAAAACCAATGACATAAGACATACTTATCAGCAAAGCGCAGAGTCTGCTGGACATCACCACCGGATAAAGCAAGGGGTTGCATATGGCTACATAGCGGTCATAGGCCATCACCACCAGGAGGAAACATTCTGTGGTGGCACTGGAACCAAAGAAATAGTATTGGGCCATGCACTCAAAGAGGGATATCATTTGCCTGTTGTCTAAGATGTTGACAAGCATCCTGGGGGTCACGGAGGATGAAGAACAAGCATCTGCAAAGGCCAAGCTGCTGAGGAATAAGTACATGGGGCTGTGAAGACGTGGATCCTTCCAGATGAGAGCAGCCAGTCCGAGGTTGTCCACCATGGTGGTGAGGTAGGTGAGCAGGAACACCAGGAACAGAGGGGCCTGCAGCCCTGGATGCTCTGTCAGTCCTGTGAGAACAAACTCAGTCACCAGCATCGTGTTTGCCTCCATCGTATCCCCTCCGGCTGATCACTGCAGTGAGAGAACAGGTGAAGAAAAAAATTAACCAAGCTTCATGACCACTGGTGTTGGATTGCAGTATCTGTCCCTCTACATCAGATGCCCCTTTATCAAGAAACGTGAATACACTCTGTTGTCCTTTTTAAAAAGACACCAAAGAATATTAAGTATATTGTAAATAATTTTGAGAATTAAAGGCTCCTTTTAAAGGGCTTTATTTTAAAATATATAATTACCTGAAGGATTATTCAGGAGGTTATAGACACCAATTTGACTTTGTCCAATAATTCGTCACTCACAAATACCTTAAATTGAATGTATTGACAGTGCAATGTTATACAAAATTAAGAATAAAAAATACATAATACATTTTGTACTAAAATCTCTTAAAGCTAGACACTGGTTTGGGTTAAAAAGTGCTTTCACACTATCTCAGAAACTCTTTCATATCTTTCCTATTGAACAAAGAATGGGATCCCTTTTTGGTACAAATGACATAGATATGATATATATACCATTATTTCCTCCTAAGACATTGATGAGTAGAATAATGAGAGTAAGTTAAAATGCCATTTCTGCTGTTTCTGTCCATTACTATATGTTACTTGATTACATATTCATCAGAACCACCCCAAATTTATAATATACTCTTTTGATTATACTGTCCTCAAAACCACTCCAAATTTCAACTGGGATCTTTTAGGTTTTCACACTAAACCTCACATGGAATCACAATCATTCATTCTGTCAACAAATATCTATTTACTGCCTTCTCAGTTAGAGCGCTGTCATTCTTAGCTTAGTCACACACAGAACCTCTCACTCTGCTGTTACGTTCACGAGGCTAAAAGAATACCTCTTTAACAGGAGAGAAGAAACAAAGACACTAGCAGCTTATCTGCAGATTGGAGATCAACCTAAGAGTTGTCATTAAACAAGCCAATGAGACAATTATTATCGAGTTAACCAAGAATGTTTTTCATATTTCAGAAGCACATAATTCTAAAATCAGAATTAGGATTTTCTTTTCCTGCTCTTTTTTTTTTTTTTTTCGGTGAGGAAGATTGGCTCTGAGCTAATATCTGTCATCAACTTTCCTCTTTTTGCTTGAGGAAGATTGTCACTGAGCTAACATCTGTGCCAATCCTCTTCTATTTTGCATGTGAGATGCTGCCACAGCGTGGCTTGATGAGCAGTGTGTAGGTCCCGTTGGGGATCTGAATCTGTGAACCCAGGGCCGCCTAAGCAGAGGGGGAGAACTTAACCACTACACCACCGGGCAGGCCCCTTCCTGCTCTTTTTGAGATTACAAGCAGGCCTGTAAGGTCAGAGCGGAATGAAACGTTAGAAAAGACACCACAGCAGAAAGAAGAGTCAGTGTTTCTAATATCTGGATTCAATTTAAATAGTAAAAACTATAAATTTTGTTTAAACAGCAAATCAAATGAGGAGAAGAGATGAACCATGTTAATAGGCAATGAGTAGCAGACAGCTAGACAGGCAGAAAAGAGCCCCAAACTGAAAATGCATCCATGAGATCTATAAGCCTGGGAAGCGAGCGAGAAGCCTGGATCCTGCGGAAACCCAGGAACAACCTAAGCCCATGTCGTCATAATACATTTCATCAATACCAATCGTACACAGTTCTGAACACAAAATGTGTTCTGTATATTGAAATCCCTGCCTTGGTTATCTACGGCAGGGTCAACCCATTTAGAAACAGCCCGTCTGAGAATGTGACAAGTGCTCACAAGTCTAGGAGTCACAGCTCCCGGGACAAGTCCAGCCAGGTGGGGGTGACTCCAGCACCGATTTTCCTTCTGTAACCTAGTCAGTAGTTCTTAGAATGTAGCTGAAGACTTCACTCCCAGGTCTCTGCTGGCCTGAAACGTTTGTTCAGAGCGCCTGCTTTGTAATTCAAAGACAGGGAACAATGTGGAAAATTTCAGGAAGATAGAGTTTGCGAAAAATTCAGTTCTGACAAGGATAATCTTTGAACAGTAAAAATATGTATAGAAGAATTGGGATGTTTTCCATAAAAAAGTATCTAGAGTCTTTTCCCCTTAAAAAGAGAGGCTGTTGCAAGGAAAACGGTTCTCTCCATCGTCATTGGGAATAGGAAAAGAGAAAATTTGTTTGGAATTTATATTTGATGTTAAAAGGTGCTGATAGAGAAGCTGGTGACGCTGGCAGTAACCGGTGAGTGAGCACACGCTGTCAGAGCCACATTCTCCTCACTTTATGCTCTTCAGAGAAAACGACAATGAGGTGTGGCTCTTGGCAGATCTGGTGAGCTCTTTTTTTCTGCAAATTTCCAGAGAAGTACTATCGGAACAAGAACTGTGTTGAGAGGGGAGGCGTAGACTGCCCTTAAAAGCCCCAGAATTCTATGATTCTTAACCGTTGGATAAATCTCCCGATTCTATGAGTTTCCAAAGCACAGTAAAGGCCAGAATGAATTTGACTTTTAAAGACACAAAGTATTAAATATTTTTTCTGCAATTCATTTTCCTGGCAAAGAAAATTTTGGAAGCTTTGAGTCTCGATTCCACCTCTAACTTACTAAATGATTATGCCAAAGCCAATTATGCCCCGTGTGTTAAGGTTCTCATCTATGACGCACTGGGTTTTCTAAGGAACGTCCGCCCACAGTCCAGGAGAGTCTGTGACTCTGCTGTTTCGGGGGTAGCCTGGCACAGTGCTTCACCACACGGACTCTATAACCAAACTGCACGAGTTCAAGTCTTCATTCTATAAACATACAGCTTCTTATCCGTAAGAGCTCAGAGGAATTGAACATAATGTTTATTTAGCCATTCGGTTCAGGATTGCTTTCTGTTCCATTCAGCAGACAAATCATCTGAAAAAACTTTTTTCAGATATTTTGACAGCTCAGGAGAAACTCTTGGTACTAAAATGATATGTTCTATCACTTTTCATGGAAAGAATAATGACAATAAAATAAAGCAGTGCAATCTCACCCAATTCCTATAAGAAGGTGCAGAGATGTCATAAAATATAAATTTTCCTGAAGAACTCTTAAGGTACAAGAATGAACGTGTCAAAGATAGTTATCCGTCTCACAGTAATTTTCTTTGAGAAATGCAGTTTGGGGGGGAAGGTATTTATATTTTCCCATCTTCAAGCTGTTTGGGAAGATAATGTTGAAACTCCCTCAACGCCACCAAAAGATTCCCCGTGGGATAAAGTCAATCTACGGGGCATTATAGACTGATCAACAAATCACATCTAACACACTCTTTGTAACTATTAGTTTTATAGCTTGTTTCTTTCTTCTGAAAACAAGAGCATTACAGGTTAATTGTAGGAAAAAAATGTAGAAAATACAAAGAAAAAAATTACTGTAACCTCACTAATCATTAATAAATACAGTTAATTTTTTCATTTATTTTTCTCCCACCTTTAACCCATGCATTTAGCTATAAATAATAATTTATATATATTTATGTAAACATAATTCATATAAAAATGTTTATATACATAAAAATAAAATTATGACACTACTATACATAATTTGTCATTAACTATTTTTAACTTAATGTATCATTTACACTTTTCTATATCATTAGTTTGAAAAAATGTGGGGTTTTCCATGGTCACATAACTTTTCATAGAAATCTGTAATTATAAATTCCTATAATTGAAGCTAATTTTTCCAAGTAGGTGCATGCTGTTAAGGATCTTTTTTACAAATCTGCAATGGGACCTCTGGGTAATTGTACCAATTTGCACTTAAAATTTTCAAACAACTCATTTATCAACCTTTACACTAGCAACAAGGAAAAAATACATATATACACACACACAAACACTCATATTCACATAATCGTATAGATCTATATCAATGTGTATGATTAAACTTGGCAAGAAATATATCTAACCTATATGTTTTTGGCAAAAATGTAGAACTATTAGGAGGTATAAAAATTTAATGTATGAAAACCTATCATTTTGCCTAAATAGAAAGACTTGATCCAGTAAAAGTATTGATTTTCCCAAATTAATATACAAATTTGATGCGATCTCAAACAAAATCATTGAGAGATAATTTGACTAGTAAATTCTAATTCATCTGGAAGAGCAAATGGATGTTTTAAAGAATTTTTCAAAAAAAAACAAGGAAGGGAGATGTTTCATGTCAGATACAGCCATATATCATAAAGTTAGCTGTAACAATTGAAATTATGCTTGATGTCCTTAAGCTTCACCACAGGCACAAACTCTCTGAAACTGAGTATCTGCTTCTAGACATTAGGAGGAAGAGGAGGAAAGTTGACTAAGGGCATGGACTTCATGAAGACAAGTGGGTTCAGATCTGGGTTTGCCTCTAAGGCTTTGGTTGATAACATATTCTCCAAGTTTTGATTTCCTGATTTTGAAATAAAGCTAATAATGTACAGTCACAAGGTTGTTCAAGAATCGAATGAGAGGATGTGTGTCAAGCCCCTGGTGCTGTACTTGACAGATGGTAAGGGCTCACTAAACAGTGACTTTAACTACTCGTGTCAATTATTTTAGTTATGCATAAGCAAAGCAGCTAAGCTCTTTTGTTAAGGGATGTGTTTTGGTGAGCAAAATCAAGACGTTTCAGAGTGCATCTTTAACAAATAAGGCCATTTTCCTTCCTAATCATGATGCCATTTTGACATGAGACAAAATTAATACTGTTCTTCTAATACCATCTAATAGTCAGTCTATATTCACATTTCTCCACTTGTTCCCAAATTGCCTTTTACAGCACTGCATGGCATTTGTTGTTTCTATCAGGACTTTTAATCCAGCACAGTCTCATTTCTTCCCCGTCCTTTACTTACTTTTGTTAATCTCAATGATTTCTTGCTTTTTTTCCATAGTGGTCATGACTCGTTGGAGAAATTGGGCCAATATTCAGTTGTTTTGTGGCATTTCCACATTCTGGATTTGTCTCCTTGCCTTTGTTTGATTTGTCCTCCTATTCCCTGTATTTTCCTGTTCCCAGTGGAAATTATGTCTAAAGGCTTGATTAAGCATTTTTGGCAAGTTCACTTCCGAGATGACACCATGAACTTCACGTTCCTCGCATCAGGAAGCACAGAAGGTGTGCTTGTCTCACTGTCAGGGAGACTCAGTGGCACCCCGGGTGCAGGTGTAACAGCCAGCTCTCTGCCCTGCAAAGTCACCCATCTTCCTCACACCTACCAAGTGACTAGCGACACGATCCTTTAGCACATTGCAAATATCCGGGTCTCCACCCACTTTTTGGCTAAGATTTTTAGCATCCTTTCCTGACCTTTGCCAGAACTAATTATGTCATCAGGGGTTTTTTAAGGTAATTTTTTAATTCTATCATTTGCTCTACATTATTTAACTGGCATATTTTAACACAACTACAATATAAAAGGAAAATATGACAACAAAGTTTTGAAATGCACCATGTAAAGAGAAACAGCAATCTCAAGCAAATGTCTAAATGTTGTTTAGACTTAGCTGACCTTGCCAGAAGTTCACAGCTGCTTCTCGAGTCCTCCACACCCCCGCTTCCTTCTTGGGCGTAGTCCGACTGTTAGTGATTCAGGAAAGGCTCGTCTGGAATAGCTTAGTCTCCAGTCAACAAATATGTTTGAATGTCTGTTATCATGGAGCCTAGTCTGCAATCTTTCCAGTCCTTTCCTTTGAAAGGAAAGAGATGAGTCCATTAAAATCCAAATTGTGTCTGGTCCGATGATTCTTGTTTCTCACACTTTGTAAAAAATTGGTTTTTCTATCTGTTTAAGGATCAAATTATTTCTTGCCAGAAAATGTCCATTTGAGGCATTGTTGCTTTTTGACACCTTTCTCCCAAAGAGAAATTTTATAGATACTTGCTTTTTTAGGTCTCCTAAGGCTAATTTTTTAACTTATATTTGTTTAATTTAAAAAAATAATTATAATAATAATATATTTTATTGTGTTTTTACATTTAACTTTCAACCAAAACTTATTCATATAAACTATCTTAATTTCTCAACAGAACTGGAGCACTGGAGAGCCTGACGTTTCTGTCATTACCTCGCTGTAATGAAAAGAATCCTGGAGCAGTCACATCGGCCGTCTCTGGTAGTGCAGTTTGTGACCGTGGCTCTCATCTTGGCATGGCCCTTCGTTGGTTATATAATTTGGAAAGTCAAATTTTCACTCCCTCAGGAAAATAAATCCTATATTTGTACAGTGATTTATGCTCCATAACGTACTCCCACCTGGGTTGAATCACCTGATCAGCTGAACATGGATACGAGTACATATTCTTGTCCTAATTTCACAAATGAAGAAATTAAGGCACTGCCCCTTAAATTAGCATCAAACACTCATTATTCCCTTCTCTCAAACTCACTAGCAGAATTACAGGAGGCTGTCGTGGTCATTTTAGCCTCATCTGAGACTTAGGAAAAATAACACGTCTTCTGATGTGTTTTTTCTGCTATTCCAAGCGGCCTCACTTGTAAGTGGAAGAAATACCACCTCCTTTCCATTCTTCCAAAGTGTCTTAAAGTATCAAATAAGAGGTCATGAACATACTTTAAAGGTGTTGATTTAATCTTTAAATATGAGGTAGGCCTTCCGACTAAGAAGAAATAGGAATTCAAAATCGAAGTGATCATCGTGAATGTCTGAGCAATTTTAGTGATTTGACCCTCAAAATGTGGCCCAAGACTCACCTGCCTCAGAATCACCTGGGATGTTTCTGAATAATGCGGAACCTCAGGCCCGCCTGGATCTGCTGAATCCAATCCCTGTGGGCTCAGGTGCACTGAAGTTCAAGAACGACCATCTCAGGTGAAAAATCTCTGTGTCACCGGCTCCTCTTCTGCCCAAGTGACCAGTTGTAAATGTGAGATAGAAGCTCTTCACTCCAACTGTGTAAATTAGGTGCCTAGTGGACACTTTGCAATAGCTCAATGATATTCGATGGATTGATTATTCTACAATATAATATGGCCAAAAATGGAGAACTGTCTGCCATGAATAAAATATCTGCTGAAATACGGGACACTAAGAAGGCAAGAGAAACATTTGTCAGGAAAGAACTGCAGTTTGCTTTTTTCTTTTTCTTTTTTTCTTTTGCTGAGGAAGATTCACCCTGAGCTAACATCTGTTGCCAGTCTTCCTCTATTTTGTATATGGGATGCCACCACAGCATGGCTGACGAGTGGTGTAAGTCCACACGTGGCATCCGAACCTGTAAACCCAGTCTGCCGAAGTGGAGCACACTGAACTTAACCGTTATGCCACGGGACCAGCCCCACAGTTAGCTTTTTGTGAACTGTCTGGATGTGCACAGCCAGTCCCCCCAAACTGATTGTCTGATGACAATGTGAAAGAAATTGGTGTCATCTGCATTTTTTTCATGAGTGCATTTGTTTCCAAACAGCAGACTCCAGGTTCTTATTTACTACCATAGAGACAGTTGGGCTGGACTTCCAAAAAGAGTAAAAGGATATTCGTGTGGTGAAAAATGGTGATGCTCTGTATACATCTTACACCAATATATTTAAAACAACTAAGGCCATAACTTTCCTTTACCAAGCATTTATTTATTTGAGCCCCCACCATCTGCCAGGGCCTATGCTCTGTGGCTTCATGCGTACCCACTCACAGCCACTGGCGGTTCCTAGGAATAGTAACAGCCTTGCTAAACTGTCACAGGGTAAGTCATTGGGTCATCATGTAAAACAGTGCATATAGGTTATGGTCACAAGGCCGTTTAAGGAGGTGTGTCAGGAGGCAGGTGGGGGGATGCAGGATGCTCTGTAAGAGGAACCCTACAGGGTTTGTCTACGCAGAGGCTGATGGAAAACAGATTCAGTCACCGGCTTTTTCTTTAGCCACACCTGGAAGAAGAAACAGTACGAACTGAATGTATTCAAGAGAGAACAGTGTTTATCAAGAGCAGCATTAAGCTGCTTTAGAGGAGGGGTTTTGTTAATGTAGATTTTTATCATAGCATTGTTGCCTGCTGTTATAAATGAAATAATGTAAGCCGTGCTCTTGTGTCTGGCTTATTTCACTCAGCATAAGTCTTTTGAGATTCACCCACATCCTTGTGTACCGTGAGTTTAATCAATTTACTGTTGTGTAGAAGTCCATTCTTTTTAAACACCACAGCTTTTCCATCGTCCTATTGATGGACAGTTGGGTTGTTTTCAGTGCTTGGCTATAAATAAATTAGCTATGAATTCATCTCTCAGCAGACGTGTGCACTCACCTCCTTGGATTTCCCCCAGGAATAGATGGGAACTGCTGTTTCATAGGACAGTCAGGGCCAGTGGCATAACTTGCTTATTTGACAGATAGAGTCGATAATTTCTTAGCAATGCCTCCGCTGTATGATAAAATTATTCTCAGTAAAAATCACAAAATAAAACAAATAAAATGGTCAGAAATAGAATGCAAACCATAAAAAATTTCTTTTATTGAACTTTGTATTGTGGTAGTAAAAAATAAAAAATAAAATAAGTATAATAGCATAAAACTGAAAAAGTAACAGATTAATACTTTTAATTACATTTATATATTTTTAAAAAGAAAAATAATACATTTACATTTTGATCTGTCACAGTGATGAGTAATTAATATTAGTTTCTCTTTTTGTGCCTCAACTGCAAGTTTGTCAATGATTTTCCCAATATTTATATTCAACATACTCTATAACCAGATTCATCAATATCTCTGCTTATAGTTGACTGAAGAACTAAAATATACCCTTTGCAAACAAAAATATTGTACTTTTCAATTAGCATGCTGTGTCGCTGCTGTAAATTTGAAACACATGTAAAAATTTCAAGTGGTCCCATACAATGACAGGATTAAAGTAACTCAAAATCTATTTGTCTTCACAACTGATGTGCTCTCATTGTTTTACTCCGACACTTAAATATGAGAGTATGTAATACCAATGGGACTGGAGACAAAATAATTTAATCTAAGTAATTCCAAACTGTTATGAATTTATTCTTAAAAGGAGTTCCTACAGCTGAATTCCCATCCATCCGGAGTGCTTGTTAAACTGAGAGTTCTCTGAATAAACTTCTAAGCGGAATGTAATGTTTACAGGTGTTTATGCAATAAAACATGCTAACGTGAAACACACATGCCTACAAGTGAGAACAGGAATGACAGCAAGTGTTTCAAACAAACACAATATTTTCTTCAGGGAGGAATATTTTATCACTGACATTGTTTAGAATTTCTAGCAAATGTTGACAAGAAAAAGCAGGCTTACTTTTGATCACTTTAATATTGTTTTTAAATTTCATGTTTATAGCAGTTCCTTTTACCTAGTACATCGTGTCCAACTATCAATAGAAAATTACCAGGCACACCAAAAGACAAAAAGCACAGTTTGAAGAGACAGAGCAAGCAGCAGAACCAGACATGGCAGGGGTGTTGGAATTATCGACCAGGAGTTTAAAACTATGATTAATCTGCTAAGGGCTTTAATCGATGACGTAGACAACACGCAAGAACAAATCGGCAATGTCAACAGAGAGACGGAATTCCTAAGAGCCAAAAAGAAACGCTAAAGATCAAAAACACTATAACAGAAATGAAAAATGCCTTTGATGGGCTTAGCAGTAGACCAGACATGGCTGAGGAGAGAGTCTCTGAGCTAGAGGATATATCACTGGAATCCTCAAAAGCTGAAGAGCAAAGAGAATTTTTCCTCCAGAGGAGGAAAAATATCCAAGGACCGTGGGACAACTGAAAAAGCTGTAACAGACACATGATGGGAATGTCAGAAAGAAAAGGAAAGGAGGAAGGGGCAGAAGAAATATCTGAAGTGGTAATGACTGAGAATTTCCCCAGATTAAAGTCAGACACCAAACCACAGATCCAGGAAGCTCAGAGAACTCCAAGAAGGATAAACGTAAAAACTACTCCTAGGCATATCATTTTCAAAGTACACAATATCAAAGATAAAGAAAAAATCCTAAAAGAAGCCAGAGGATAAAACCCCTCACCTACAGAGGAAGGAAGAGAAGAATTACATCTGTGTTCAGAGTTGAGTTAAACTACTCCATAATATTGATTTATTGGCTTCCATTCTGTGTGGCTAAGTGTCCCAGATAGCAGCCCACAGAGTCACAAGTAAGTGTAAGTTCCTGGTGGGACTTCCCCAGTGCACCTGGTGATACAGTCTCTCCTGCTTTCCAGATCCTTCCCTTTGTGCACTCCTTAGATAAGACCACCTCAGAGCTTACCAAAACCCCACTCTTTGGTTTGAATTGAGCAAGCCTGCCTTAGCCCGGGAACCCCAGAAACATCCACCCACAGAACCTAACAAAGGCATATGCCCCAGATCCTGGTGCTTCCACTCTGCCTGCACTCTGCTGTGACATCCCCATGCAGCCCCTCGAGGTGCGCCATGTACCTCGTCCAGGACCTGTGAGTAACCAACTTCTCTGTTTCACTTTCCCTTGTGGTCTTTGTTGAACCATGGCTCACCATCCAACACCCCACTTGGAGCTCTAAACAAATGTTAATTTAACCAAATCACAACAATCTGAATTACCCTCAGAAACAATGCAAGCAAGAATACAGAGTGAAATATTTTGTCTTGAGCCATCCAGACAATGGAATATTATTCAGTGCTAAAAAAAGAAATGAGCTATCAAGCCATGAAGAGACATTGATGAACCTTAAATACATATTGCCAAGCAAAAGAAGCCAATCTGAAAAGTCTGCATACTGTAACATTCCAACTATATGACATTCTGAAAAAGGCAAAACTATGGACACAGCAAAAAAAATCAGTGGTTTCCAGGGGCTGAGGGAAGAGGGATGAACAGGTGGGGCACAGAGGATTTTTAGGGCATTCTGTATGATACCAAAATGATGGATACATGTCATTATACATTTGTCCAAACCCGTAGAATATACAACATCACGAGTGGACCCTAATGTAAAGCATGGACTTTGGGTGATTGTGACCTATCAGTGCAGGTCCATCAACTGTAACAAATGTACTGATCTGGCGAGGGATGTTGATAATGAGCGAGGCTACGCGTGTCAGGAGGAAGGGGGTAACGAGGAATTCTCTGTACTTTCCTCTCAATTTTGCTATGACCCTTAAACTTCTCTGAAAAGATTCTCTTAAATGTTTCTTAAAAAGAATTCTGGAGATGAATGGTGGTGATGGTTATACAATAATTTGAATTTACTTAATACCACCAAACTATACACCAAAAAATGGGTGGGATGGTAAATTTTATGCTATGTGTAATTTGCCACAATTTTTTAAATTAAAGAAAAAAGTCAATCCTATTTCCAGGTACTAGCAATGTAGGATTGGAAGCCAAAATTTTAAAATCAATGCCGTTTACAATCCAAAAACACAAAATACTTAGTTATAAACCTAACAAAAGATATACAAGATCTATATGCTGAAAACTAGAACATGATGAATTAAATCATAGAAGGTCCAAGCAGAGACCTTTCCTCTACTTCTCACTGACTGGGAGATTCAACGTAGCCAAGTGTCAGTTCTCACCAAAGTGATCTACAGATTTGATGCAATGCCAATAAAAATTCTCAGAATTTTTTGTAGATAGAAAAACTGCCTCTAAAACATATACTAAAGGGCAAAGGAACTAGAATTACCAAAACGGCTTTGGTTCGAGAAGAAGAAAGTTGGAGGGTTTTTAAATGTATTTACTATGAAGCTATAGTGATCAAGACAGTATGGTAGTGGCAAGAGAGAGTCGGGTAGACCGATGCAACGGAAGACCTTCTGCTATTGGCAACAGGAAAATGTTTCAGCTAGAGAAAATAAATTAGCAAAGGAAGTGTCATTAATATAAATTCGGCAACTGCGTACAGAAGAGAGGAAAGTAGAGAGACGTGGGGCGAGGAGGCTGCCTGAGAAATACATGTGCATTAGAGAAAGAGTCTAGTGCCGATGGGAAGACAAAGGAACTGCCAAAGAAGTGTCGAAGCAAAAAAAGGAACTTTTTTTAAAAACAGAAAAAAAAAACATCTTTTTTAAAAACAGAAAAAAAATCAAATCTTGAAAAGGGAGGGATCAAAGATGACTTCAGATTTTCAGGCGTGGGAGATGGGAAGGATGGTGGTAATTGTGACCAAAATCATGATGTTGGAAATGCAAAGAAGTTAATAGAGATGAAGATTGGCAGCTAACATTTGTGTTAATTATTGTATTTTCAATTTACCAGATAATGTGCCAACTCCCCAGTATTCTCTCACCAATTCTGAGTCTACTCCTAAGAGACAGGTCCTAGGGCTGTCACCCCTAATCGCCATGCAAGGTAACCAACTCGGAAAACTTTAGCCGTTGCCAGTGCGCACACAACAGTCAGGGGGAGAATTAGGACTTCTACCCAGGACGTCTGACGCCAAAGATCACATTCTCAAGCACTATGTTTTATTATCTCCTCAGGGATTTCAAAAGTCGCCTAAATCCATCTGCCTGAGGAACACAGAAGAGCGATGGAAGTGCAGGGAGGTTAAGCAGCTTCCTAAAGACGGAGCAGTGAATGCCACAGCCCGTCCCAGAGCCGGGTCTCCAGCTCCTTATCTATTGTCCTTCCAGTACGTCACTCATGACAGGCACTTCATTTTGACAGAAAGTGTCGTTTTCCACAGTGTTCACCTTGATCTCCCAGCATTTCCACGGAAAAACAAAATGCTGTTCTTCCATCTAGGAAAGAGGCGAAACCTTAAAAACATCCTGTGCTCAGAGAAACCAGCAGACATCATCAATCTTCATTCAAGGTAAGTAATTGCATTTTCCTCGACAACAGGGCTTCTTCTTTTTTTTTTTTTTTTTTCCTGCCTGAATCATTTGGCGTTATACCATTAACCTTTTCATTTAATTTTGCCTGTATTGGTAAACGCCAAGTATCGGAGTTTTCCTTTCCTAAGGAAGACAATCTTTAAACCCTAGCGTGGTCTAGATGGGAACGTCTGGCCTGTGCCGCCATCTGGTGGTCGCATTGCACTACTGCACTGTGATGAAGCTGGCTCTGCTCCGGTGTCGCCCACTTTCTCTAAAGCAGAGCAATTCTTCAGGGTCCCGCACCTGCCGCAGCGGGCTCTGTATCTCAGGAATAAGGTGGGAGGGGAGTGAAAGAGGCTATGCAAAGGAAAGATGCTCTCCTGGACCTCCGGTAATTCTGGGAAACGGAAGAGAAAACGCCATTTCTGGGAGCAAGGTTTTTGGAGGGATAGCAGATGCCCGTTACCAGCTGCTCTTGCATGAGCAGGTGATATATTTCCAGTGAACCGAAGCAACAGAAGAAAGAAAAAAGCAAATGAACTGTGCACTTAATCACTCTACTATAAGTTTCCCTATACATAAAAAAGAGAGACTGGGCCAGTCTGAATAGTCTCAAGATCTCTCCCCCATCAACGTTCTGACTGCAATTCCCCACTCAAGATATTTGCCTACGTGACAACACGCAGACACAAGAAATTTCTGAAAGCGTAGAATTCGTGGTTGTCAGATGTTCTCGATCCAGTCTAAATAAGACCTTCACTTTCGTTTCGTTTCCTCTTTGTAGGCAAAATAATAGCTACATATCCCAAGCTATTGACTGAGGACACAGCCATCCCAGCTTTCTCCTTGGCTCCTTGCCAAAAGAATAGAAGCGGGCTGACGTCATCAGAGTGGGGGAAGAGGGGACAGGAGGCAGCTGTGCGAGAGGGAGCTTAAACCAACACAAAATTCTCCAGTGACCCTGTGATTCATTTTGTTTCCTGGTAGTTACCACTTTCTAATTTTGACAGATGTGGTTTTCTGCTCTTTCCTAAGAAGCTTACAGGGCTTGCAAAGAAAGCACGAAAGGGATAAGGTTAAGGAGCCGATTCTGCATCAAGAGACAGATGCCTCACTGTAATTGAACTGAAACCCCAAGACCTCCTGTGGGCCAGCTCTGTGTAGCCTGGGCCATTGCCTTATTGTTATGCAAACCATTCCCCACTTAAGATTAATAAGTGACAAAATATAAACTGCTTTTACTCCTCCCTGAATGTTAATATTGACACGGGCAGTTGGTCCAGCAAAGCTTATTCGATAAGGAGGTCGGATAGATTTGCCTCCGTGATTCACCCCCGCAGTGTGGGGAGGGGCACCCTGACGTGACTGACGTGATGGTGAGGAGGCACATGATCCGCCAGGTGTTTCTGAAAACTCGTGCCCTCAAATAGCTCCAGTGGTGGCCTAAGAGACAGACAGCTCCTGCTTCAGGCTTCATCCCCTTAAGTCAAAGGATGGCTTCCAGAAGACCCCTTCGGAATGTCTTGCTTATTCTTTATCGGCCGCCACTGTTTCATTGTGACTTTCACAGTTAGCAGTCACCAAAATAGTCCCGAGACGATAGGACATAGAATTTTGATAAGGAGGATGTGATGTGTAAAGCACAGATTTATCTATAAATCAGAATTTCCCAAACTGGATGCTCTGGAGGAGCACTTTTTTTGAAAAATATTCGTAAGCAATGTGGATTTTTTTATAAAGGAGATCTGAGGTCAACGAAGTTGGGGAAACATGGAATTCAGCAGCACTGAACAGGCTTTTTTACTGAAGCCTTTGTGTTAATAATCATTCAACAGCTATTTATTAAACACTAATTATATGCCAAAAATAGTTAGAAGCGTTTGGGATTCCCCCGGGACAGAGACGGCTTGTTCGCAGAGCTTCCCTTCTGGCCGGATTAGACGGACGTGAATAACAGACATGAAAGTGAGCTGTACCCCGCCCGCCCTGCGGGGTGCGGGGTCGGCTGGTAGCACAGGCGGTCGGAGGTGTAGGGTGCTTCACTGAGCGTGTGATATTCGAGCGGAGATTTAAGCTGGTTGGAGGAGTCAGTCACATAGACTCCTGGATGAAGAGAGTGTCCGCAAGCGGGCGGCCAGCGCCCGGCCCCGAGGGAGGAATGTGCTAGGTGTGTCTGAGGAACAGCTGGCGGGGGTGGAGGAGGAGAAAGAGGCGAGGACGAGGAGGGAGCTGCAGATTCCGCAGGGTCTTCCCAGCCATCGCAAAGACTTTTTAAACTGAGGAAAACGAGGAGCCACTGCAGAGTTTTGAAGACAGGAGTAATTGATGTGACTGAGATTTTTAAGGGCTCACTGGCGGCTGGCTGTGCTGAGAACTGACAAACAGGGCACAGGAAGAAGCAGGGAGACCTGTTCGCGGGGCGACCGCGAGCATTCAAGCAGGCGGTGACGGCGACCAGGCCAGGCAGGTCGCTGCGGTGTGGTGAGAGGCTCCGGATCCAGCATCTATTTTTAAGGTGGTCGGACTGGATGGATGTGCAGTGTGAGAGAGGAGTCACGAAATGACAGTGTTGTTATGTGTTGAGAAAAGAAGGTTACAGGCGGATGTGGGAAATACTAACAAGCTTACTGTTGGACACCACGCTGGAGGTACTTGTCAGCCACCCAAGTAGAAACATTAGCAGGCGGTTGGATATGTGTCTCCGTCCGCTTGGGCGGCTATAACGCCTCACCACAGACTGGGTGGCTTGTAAACCACAGAAGTTTATTCCTCACACTTCTGGAAGCTGAAAGGCTGAGGTCAGAGGCCACCTTGCATGAGGGCCGCCTTCCAGGTCGCAGACTTCTCGTTGGGTCCTCACGTGGTGGAAGTGGTGAGGAAGCTCTCTGGGGTCGCTTTCGTAAGAGCACTAACTCCATTCGCGAGGGCTCCACCCTCACGGCCTAATCACTCACCAAAGGTCCCCCTTCCAGAGCCATCACCTTTGGGAGTTAGAACTTCCACATATGAATTTTGAGAGACAAAAACATTGAGACCATAGCAATATGAGATGGAATTTTGGGAAAAAAGACTGGACTGATGCTATAAATTTGGGAGTGTTTGGTGCATATATGGTTTTTAAAGCGTCCAGACTGGATGAGATCACTAAAGCAGTGCGTTGATAGAAAAGACAAGTACTGGAGTACTGCAGTACCGGAGTACTGATGTACCAAAGTACTGTGTGCAGGGCTGCTCTGCGTGACGAGGTCTGATCGAGGAGGGGGATCAGATCACAGGACTGAGGGAGGACGAGCCAGGAGGTAAAAGAAATCAGGAGAGCAGCATCCCGGAAGACAGGTGAAGAACACGTCCCGATAGGAGGGAGAGACTAGGGTGTCAGGGCTTCAGGGGGATGGAGGGAGATAAGGACGGAGACTGGACCATGGGATGCACGCCCGCCATCCTCCATGTTGCTGAAGGACCAGAGCACTCTCCCTGTACCATGCACTGTCAACTGTGCATCCCTGAGAGGCAATAAGACCGTGTGTCCCACACTCTCTTCAAGCAGAACATTGTTCCACAAAATGTCTCCAGTGTAGCCAAGAACTACCGTGGGAGATGGAGGGTTAGACACCAAACCTCGAAGCATCGTTCGAAATGAAGAGAACAGGCCCTGCCGGGGTCAGGGGTCAGTGCCCTGGAGCTCCCGAGAACCCTGAGGTGGAAAGCATCGAAAACAAGCTTTGACCCCAGTGGAGTCCCCCAGCAGCCAAAGGGACAGCAGCTCAAGACCAGCAATGCCTCTCTTACATTTCTTCTGTCGACTGGCTCTTCGCAGAAGACGAAAGCTCACTGGCCCAGAAATACATGCAACAAAGCCTCAAACCGCTCTAGCCAGTAGGGGAGTTAAAATTAAAACCACAACATCCATGGGATTGGGCAACATTTAAAAGCCTTATAATACCAGTGTTAAAAAAAATTTTACGAATTGAGAAGCCTCATTCACGGCAAGTGCAGTTGTAAATTGGTACAATCACTTTTTGCCCCAAACTCAAAATGGATCATAGACCTTACGTACAAACAAGAAATATAATACCAAAAGCACAATCCATAAAAGGATAAAATTGATAACTTCATTAAAATAAGAGAATTGCTGTTCAAAAAACATTACTAAAATGAAATGACAAACCACAGATTTTCAGAAAATATGTGTAAATCGTATATCTGATAAAAGATATCTGGAAAATGCGAAGAACTCTCAAAGCTCAAAAATTAGAAAACAAACAAGCCAATTAAAAAATGAGCAAAAGATTTGAGCAGACACTTCACTGGAGATAGCATACGGATGTCAATAAGGGCAGGAAAAGATGCTAACCATCATTAGTTATTAGAGAAATACAAATGGAGACCACAGTGAGATACCCCAACCCACCTATTGAAATAACTAAAATTGCAAGGACAATCCATACCAGAAGAAGCAATGCAGACCTCTGTGCTCACAGAGAGGCAAACCAGCGAGTTAGGAGATGATCTCACAAGATTGAAGGGGGCAGTAAATTTAAGTCAAGTTCGGGTCATGTCGAAGCTACCTGTGCCCATCACACTGCTCACCCCACCCTTCTGCAGAGTTCCCAGTGAATGCTGTTTTGTCTATGTTATTTTTGCACCACTTCTTTCTCTTTCATTAGCAAAATTTTAAGGAAGCAGGAAAATAGATGAATGAGTATTAAAAAATATATCCTTTTTTCCCCAGTGTAGCCACTGGAGGTTAATTTATTTTTTACTTTTTAGATAACAAATTAAAATGTTACAGATGAGTAAATTGTTTTATTTTTCTGAATGAATGCTCTTTGACAACATTCTCTGCTAACGCATGAAAGACAAAGCTGAACACATTACAACGACGTTCAAAATTCCTCAATAAAGTTCCTTTAATTTGGCGTACAGCACAAAGGCCCTACCTGGCCTCCAGACCCCCTGTGAGCCCACCCAGGCTGGCCTCCCTGCCCCAATCCGGCTCCTGCTTCTCTCTTGGCATGCCAGCTCCATTGACCATGTTGAGCTTCTCCCGGGATCTAGCTCTCCGATAATCTAGGCCCTCCAATGAAGAAGGCCCTGTGGATGGCACATGTCCACAGGCATCATTTTGTTAGAAACGAAGGCCCTCACCCCACCCTGACCTCTGAAACAGAATCTGCATTTTAACAAGATCTCCAGGAGATCCACAGTCTGTAAAGTTTGGGAAGTTCTGATCCGCGCCTCCTTCCACTGTGGTCCTTTGCCCTTTTTTCCTTTGCTCCTTCCTGACATTTGCCTTGTAAGGTCTCTCATCAGATTTCGGCTTAAACTGGGGAGTTAGATACAGGTCTCGATGTGCGCTCCGGTTTGCATGAGAACAACTGTCTTGGGGTTGGCTCCTGAAGGGAATCTAGAACTCTGGCCTCATCAAGATCATGTATGATTATCTCAGACAAGACCACGCTGATCAAAGCACTCAGAACACCAAAATGTATAGATAAGCTGGAGTTTGCATAACCTTGTCAGAAGTGTTATCTGTGGTGGAAAATAGTGGCATAAAGTGCAGTTTCAAGTGTTCAAACTAGCATTGTCTGCAATGAGTTGATGTTTAGGATTTCGGAGTCTGTAATGCCCTGAGGGACAACCTGGACTTCTCACGCATGTCCAAGTCCACAATGCCCAGAGGAGCAGCTTAGCTTTGTCCTAAAGGGAATCCTTGGGTGTTGCCAGGGGAATTTCAGTTCTTCACTCCTTCCTCTTCTGGAAAAGGCACACAGTTGTATAATTAGTTGACTCTTCTGTTCAAAACAATTAATATAAACAATATCTTACTGAGCTTGGGAAATGAAGCCTCCACAATGAATCAGTGTGCAAAGAACTGCTACCTATGTTATTGTGATTTCCTGTGCTGCTGTATAATTTTCTACTTTAGAAAGCCTAGCTCTTTGAAAGGATCTCCACTATTTCTTAACAGGTATTTGTAAGAGATAATGATTTCTATAATATTCATTATTTTTTATAGAAAGTTGAAAATAATGCTGTTCATAATAATTTTGATTTGGTTTACAGGAGGCCCTAGCCAGTTGAAATGGAAAACAAATAGTGAATAATCTGTGTTACTTTATTATTGTGAGGAAAATCTAGATAAACAAAATAGCTCTGAGAGTGAATTGTACTCTTTAATGATATTTAGTTATCTGGCTAGCACAATTATAACGACTGCATGACATACGTTTTGGTAAACTAGAACGTTCAACAATTTAAAAGTGAATTTAAGGATTCAGGTCGTCATGATTCCTACATAAGAAATCTTTCTGAGGATTCTGATGAAAACGTTTATTCCATTTAATTAACGACATTCTCTGACTAACTCTTAAGTTAAATCACTTGGATATTAACCTCCCTACCTCCCACCTACTTCTGACAATAATTTAATTGAGTATTTTTATGTACATGTGATTTATAAAATGATATAAATATACATGTTATACATATGGAGAAGAGGACAAATGTGGAAAGTGTCCCTTGCCTGCTCTTTCCAGCTTTATGACTTAATAAGTATCCACATATTGAATTTGAGAATTTTTGCTTATTTAAGTGATTTGGGATTGCATGGTAGGAAGACCATTCTAAGTAAAAATATGTTTAACGACTACAATTATTGGCATTGGTTATTCATGTTGTCTGAGTTAGGTTCTAGTCTTTGGCTCAGTTCTATTCTGCTAATAAAACTGGTGAAGACTGTGCTCTCAAGTAAAACCAGCAGGATTTCTGGGCAAGACAGTTCTAATGACAGTCATAGAAAGATACGGCAACTTTTAAATATAGAAACAACTTTCAGGCAGTGCCAGTATATTTATGAACAGTACAGACTTTCTAAGGTAAAATTTAAAGTGAAAATCTGTTTCATACACAAATCTGTAGGGAAAATAAACATGGAATTTTGACTAAAAGAAAAAGAAAGGACTCCCAGTGTTGACACTTTTAGTGAAAACTGAGGTGAAGACAAACATTCACCCTGGCCTCTGAGCCTCCCCGTCTTCCCCTCAGGCCTCAGAGAGACTTCCTCTCTCCCTCTTCCCGGCCTTGTCTTTCCGACACTGACCGTCTCTGTCTGTTACTCTCTACCTTCTTCTCTTCCTGCCCTTGTTTTCTTTTCACCCACCAAATTTCCCATTCCACTTCTTTCCCCTCTATCTTCTCAGTGCTTTCCTCTCTCTTTTGAAAACTTCATGACATTGTTCTACAGAAGGAAAATTCACATCTGTCTATGGGCAGTGGACAGGTGTCCCCTGTTGTCCACATCTTGGAGAACTCTCTTCATTCTCCTACTGCACTGCCACTTCTTTCCCAATCACTTCTCCTTATTCTCTGACCTCAACTCTATCACTAAGTGGAAATTGCTTTCACTAAACACACTAAGATCTCTTAATTTCCACACTCAGTGAAATCTGGTCACTCCTTATCCTACCAGAGCATTTATTTCACTTTTGGCACTGTACTTCACGTTGTCCTCGAGTATTTTCCTCTCTGTAAGTCCACAACACTCAGCTTCCCAGTTCCTCCTGCTTTTCTGATCACTCTGCTCATATCCTTCTCTGTCTCTTCCTTGTCTCCTTTTGTGTGAGCCAGAGCTCTGGGTTGCAAGAGGAAATTAGTTCATTGAATGGAAATTAAATAGAAATGTTAGGGAAGTAGGAGAAAACCACTGGAGAAATGGGAAGAAACAAAGAAATAAGGCAGCCCTTCAACAGCCAAAATCATGTCCCAACTCTAGCTCAGTAAGAGCTGCTGTCATTGCTGCTGCATTTGGATTGTCACAGCTCACACTGAAGATGCCACTGTTGTGGGTGCAGGATGCGTTTTCCAGGGTCTTGATCTGGTTCCCTTGGTTGACTTTGAAACCAATATTCTCCTTGTCCTCATTTGACCCCTTTTCTCCCTCTCCCCATATTTCAAATCCAGTGTGGGTGGCTTTGAGTGGCTAATCCTAGATTAAGTCCTCTACTCTAGGTGCAAGGGGGATGGGAAAGTCAGCTTCTAGAACTTTTGGCTTCTAGTGTGGATGACAGCTTTTGTCTGACACCAAGACTCACGTGGTAGAAAGAGGATCAGACGTGATCCATCTAATAAATGATGTATATCCATTTTGTCATCTCTTTAGTATAACTTCTTCAAGTTTCTATCCATGCTCTCCTTCTTTTTACCATATGCTCCCTCTCCAAAGGACAGGAATCCATAATTATGCTTTCAGCCATCCTGAACACCCTCACGTCATTATTTCTATTAAGCTCTGGGAGACTCATGCTACTAAGTACATCTCACCTGGATGTTCAGAGGATGCTCTCTCCAATGCACCTGAGTTCTCAGTCTCAGTTTTCAGTGATCATCTCTTAGCTGACCAGCCCTTCTCATCTAGTTTCTTACCAAGTCCTAGTGACTCTTCATTCTCATTTTTCTTAATCTATCTCTTTGACATCCTCCCCACTCCCAATGTGTTATCACACGTGGACTATGAACTGAACGTGCACTTTAATCAACGGGGGCCCATGTAAACAACGCATATTATTAGACCCCATTCTTAACCTACTGGGTCAATTTCTACAGTAATACCTCAGAAGCTATATTTTGCACAAAAAAATCCCCAAGACCATTCCGATATGTAATCTGGCTTGAGTCCCTGGATAATAATAACAACTTCCTAACAGCATCCCTGATGCTAGGTTCTCCTCCCTGAAGCCTATGTTATACAACCTAATACATAATTTTAAAAATATCTAATGATGCCACTACTTGTATTAAAAGCTTTCAGTGCTTGCCTACTGATTGAAGAATAAATTTCAAGATTTTTCACATGGCCTTCAATTCATTTTATAATCCAGGCTCTTCTAATATCTTTATTTTTTATGCTTCTTCCATGTCCTACACACAGATTTCCCTCCTCATTCAATAGTTTCCCCACAAGGATGCTCATGTTTAGCATGTCTTCCTTCTCTTCTCAATCTGTTCATTCCAGCACATAGTTTGAATAGAAATAATTGGATTTTTCTAATATAACGATTACTCCAGATAGTTTCCATGTATTAGAGTAAGAGCAAATAAAATTAATGGCATTCGGGCTAGTGCAGGGTTTTATTTCAATTACCCTCACCAAATTTTCTTCTATAAAACCTTGGTGAATATTCTTTTTACTTCGATTACATTTTATTTCAGGGGTCATCTATTAAGGATATGGAAACTAAAAATGCAACATTGCTGACAGAGTTTGTTCTCACAGGACTTGCATATCAACTGGAGTGGCAAATCCCCCTGTTTCTGGTGTTCTTGGTGATATGCCTCATCACTATTGTGGGAAACCTTGGACTGACTGCACTCATCTGCAATGACCCTCACCTTCACACCCCCATGTACTTATTCCTCGGGAGTTTAGCCTTCATGGATGCTTGGATATCATCCACAGTGACCCCCAAGATGCTGGTCAACTTCTTTGCCACAAATCAGATGATCTCTCTCTCTGAATGCATGTTACAATTTTTTTCCTTTGCATTCAGTGCAACCACAGAATGTTTTCTTTTGGCAGCAATGGCGTATGATCACTATGTGGCCATATGCAAACCTTTACTTTATCCGGTGATTATGACCAATAGACTATGCATCCGACTGTTAGTCGCCTTATTTGTGTGTGGCCTTATTCATCCTGCATTTCATGTACTTTTTTTACTCAGATTAACCTTCTGTAATTCTAACATAATACATCACTTTTACTGTGACATCATGCTATTGTTTAAGATTTCCTGTACTGACCCTTCTATTAATGTTCTGATGGTTTTTATTTCCTCTGGGTCAATACAATTGTTCACCATCATGACTGTTCTTGTCTCTTATACACTTGTTCTCTTTACAATCTTAAAAAGGAAGTCTGTACAAGGCATCAGGAAAGCCTTCTCCACCTGTGGAGCCCATCTCTTATCTGTCTCTTTATACTATGGCCCTCTTCTCTTCATGTATATGCGCCCTGGAACTGCACAGAGAGGTGACCAAGATATGATGGACTCTCTATTTTACACTGTCATCATTCCGTTGTTAAATCCAATTATCTACAGCCTGAGAAATAAGAAAGTCATAGATTCACTGACAAAACTGTTGAAGAGAAATGTTTAGATTTCATACTAATATCTGTTCTCTTTCTATTAAAACTGTTACACAATTGTGCAGATGAGATGTGGCTTTGTTTGGTTAGTGTGCAAAGTTTTTTGTAATTGTGATTGTCCTACTGTTTTATTGACTTAAAGTGGGAGTACCTAATAAACTCTTTAATATATGTGTGTACATTATTCAAAAACAGAGAGAGAATTTTAATCAGATGTTCATGTCATACTATTATAATTAAACAGGAAAGCAAATACAATGTTTTATATGACTGTATGTTTTCAATGTGGCTTCATAAGTGCATTAAGTACTAAAATAGTGGAGTTCCTCTGCACAGGATTCGATTATAACATCTTTGATTATAATACAGCTGGGCAGCCTGGAGGCTCATATCACACTGAACTCCACAGTGGAGGCAGGTTTGTGTTTGGGTGAACAGAGGCAAATCCCAGTAATTCTGCTAGCCACCAAAGGCCTTTCATTCCACTTTGTTTGGGACATGGTGAATGTCACTTCTTGTGGAGTTCAACTCTCATGTCACACAGAGAAATAAACAGAATGGGAAAGCAATGAGGAAAACATGAGAAATGAGTTAAGACAGTGAAGACAGCGCCAGACTGTAAGAGGCAGCTCTTCACCGAGGTTGATTCCATGAGGAGCCAGAAGAGAGTTGCCTCTCAGTGTCTATGATGCCTTCCAAGGCCCTTTGTAGCTCTACTTGTATGTTGTTGGGTAATCTTAAAGGTTTCACTAATTCAGAAAGTTGAAAGACAAGATTGGAGACCTAAGTTGAGATGGGCACAGTGAAGAAGAGAGAAGCAGCAGAATAGGAAGGAAATGGTCTCAATCTTCCTAGAATTAAAAAAAAATGAAGCTGGTAATATAAAGAAATTAGTAATATGTAAATGTTATTGGACTATGTTGTTGACAAGGAGGAGCTTTAAATGCATGTTACCAAAATTCACATAATGTTAGGATGATATGATGTCACAGGGTTCAGTGGGGTCTGGGGAAGACACGAAAATGAGCAGGAGTTTGGATGTTTTGTGCCCTAAAAGTCCTTCAAAGGTAGCTTTCCTCACATTCCATGCTATTGAAATATAACAGGTGATCCATCTTCAGGTCCATGTCTGTCCTTCCTCTCTCAGCCCTGCTTCTATACACATTCCTACTAGTACCACTGAGGCCTTTATCCTGAAAACTACCTGCCTCTGTTTTGTAAAACTCTAGTTACTTATCTCGTTCATCCTGCTGATATTCTCTTACTTTCTAAACATAGCTGCTAGATTAGTCTTTGTAAACAAACTCTCCTTATGTCATATCCCTCTTTGATAACTTTCAATGGATTATCATAGCTACCAAATTATACACATATATGGTAAACATATCTAGAACATCATATATAGATACAGGTACACAAATATACAGTGATGCATCATTTAACGTGAGGATGTGTTCTGAGAAATGAATTGTTAGGCAATTTCATCATTGTGTGAACGTCATGGAGTGCGCTTACGCAACCTGGATGGTATAGCCTACTACACATCTAGACTAGATAGTACTAAGATTATGGGACTACCATTGTGCATGCAGTCTGTCGACCAAGACGTCACTAATTGGGCCATGACTGTACCTATATATACAGATTAGATGGTATCTAAATGCATTTATTTATTTATTTCTATTTCAAGCTGCATTTGTTCACTGGCACTATTTGCGGTTCTTTCAAATAAAACATTGTTTAACTCTGAGTCTTTTCCTCCACAATTCTCCTCATGGACTCTGTTATACTCAAATTGAGTACTGAAAGCCTTTAGAGAAATCTTACTCTCTCAGTTTCAAGCTTTTGCATTCAAGAATCTCCACAGAGATTCCTCCCCACTCATCCGCCCTGTTCATGTAAAATTGAAACAGCATCACATCTTCAAGCTCTCTCCCAAACGTTACAATTTTTGTGATGCATTTCCAGATCACTTCTAACAAGACAGGAATGCTCACTCATTTCGAACTTTTAGCAGTTTATTTATTCCCCTTAGGCCACACTTGGCCTCTGTAATTCTTATTTTCGGCCTACGAGCTCTTTTAGGTTATAATTTAGAAGTTTATCTTTTGGAGTAGGTCGCCCAGTGGCTTACACACATGAGGTGCTAAATAAGTATGTGTAAAATATTTGTAAAACTAAATTAATCTGACAGCACAAAGACATAGAATGCAGTAAGAGAGCATCACTCATTTTCAATCTTGTAATGAGCTGAGAGAGTTCTGGGCCTGGGATGAATGCTGCACACCAGCTCACCTTCTTAAGTTTCTTTCATGACAATCACAAACGTCATACACCTGAAGTGAATTATTCTTGATCCTCTTATCACTAGGATTGGCTTCTGGGATAGAGTATGACAAAATATCAGGGAGAAGCCCCTTCATTAGAAGTTTGTTTTAAAAATACCAAACATATAGGTATTCAAAACAAATATCATGACTCTATATTCCTTGAGGTCTGGTTCACAAGATGAGCCCAGGTCATCTGCCTTCTTTTTGCTCCTCTGAGGGATCCCTGAAGCCACAGAAAAGGGATGGATTGGTCATATTTCAGTTGCTTTCCCCTTTCTCCCTAAAAAATCATCGTTATTGCATATGTCCATTGTTCACTGATTGTCATTTCGGTGTAACATTTCCATTGTTGGTTTCCTGTCAATTATTAATATTTTTGCTTCTTCATACATTGCTATGATCCAAAGACTAACTGAAAACAGAAGCATGTGGTGTGTATATCTTCCACCATCACAAAGGCCTGTTTTTTAATGGATTTTTTTTAGCTGTCAGACTTGCATGCATTGATTCTCTTTCTCTTTTCTAAGGGGGGGGGGGGCACAATTTTAACATGTGCACAAGGAAATATTTACAAAAATTCACTGCAGGATTGTTTATGACAGAAAAATAAGAAATAAATGTCTATCAACAAAATAATGAATAAATAAAATTTTAGTTATCCACACATTGAAATATCATATAGCAGCTAAAATTAACTAGAGCTATATCCAGCAACATCATAAATTTCTAAGCATAATGCTGAAAGAAAAAGTAGGCTGTAGAAATAAAAGTGTAATATGACACCATTTATGTAAAGTTTTTTGAAACATGCACGTTTGTACATTATTTATGAATAATATATATAATAACAGTATAGCTATATATAATGATGAACACTAGATAGAGGTTGAGAGGGAAGTAAGGATTTATTCCATCATTCTGTAATATTTTATACTAAACATATATTTTAAAGAGGAAAGATATGCCTAAGAAACATAGGAGGAGGTTTTAATCCACGGGCTGAGAAGACATAACCCAAGCCAAGGAAATTACCATGATAACGCAATAACTCAAGATACAAGGTGTCAAGGAGACAAATCAATTCCAGGAAGTGTAAGAATTTCCTTCACACTTTATTTCTGGGAAGGAAATGACATTCTTAACTCCTAGTGAGCAGGTCAGCTGTCGCTGTGTTGCTCACCTTGTGGTATTCCAGCTGGGGAAGTGTAATTTCACTGACATACCCACTCATTAGTACTTTGCACACATAGAGGAAGTATTTCCAGTGAGTATTTCTATTGCATGTGTGCCAAGTACCTGTAGGAGCCATAACTTAACAGTGATAGTATGCTCCTGTCCCTCTGCCCGAGACTAATTTATTTTTTATTTATCAGGCTGTTTACCATGCTAACCTTAATCTGAACCACTTTTGATATGAAAGGAATAAACCATCATCTTAAAATGTGCTTATTTATTTGACAAAAATAATCACATAATTTTTTGTTGTACTAATGGCAATCTGTATGCATTTGGGGAGTGAAAGATTCCTTCCTGGATTAAAAATGAGCCAGGAGATAATTTAATGTGTAATAAAAATTAAATTAATCATCTTTGTTCTCATAAGCATATTATATTGCTAAGTCATTAAACATACTCAAACGATATGGTGCTGGATTAAGGGGATTTCGTGGCCAACCTCACTGCTTTGTCTGCCAGGACGGCAGCTGAGACCCTATCAAGCAGGGATCGAGCGTCCGCAAAGAACCTCCTCTGGAAAGAGCACTGCAGGATGGAAACTGAAAATGAAAAATCTGCTCTGTATTCCTTAAATTGCTGATGATCCAGACAGATGTCTGCCTGTAAGTGACGCACATCTGTCTAATCTACTAAGACAAGAGATGCCGCATTGAAGGCCGTGTCTCTCTTTTTACTTTGATACGTTTTACCTGGTACTGTTTACTTTTAAAAAGACACATGAAGAAGCAACATTGATAACAGTACTGGAAAGGGTCTACATCCCTTTCGTTTGGAAGAGATGATCCTGGCTTCCCAGTTGGTCCTCTTCACCTGCATCCAGATCACATTGATGCCAAATGCCTTTGCTGCTTCTGAAATCAAGAAGCTGCCCCAGCGGTGCTCCTCTTCAATGAAACCAACCCGGTAAGACGCCCAGAGTGGTCCATGCATCGTTGCCCAGTTTCTCTCACCAGCTGCCTCAGACCTACGGGAACCCTAGAAACACATTTTTGGTGGTAGCACATCTTGCAGCAGTGATTGTCTCTAGAGAGAGCATTCACACTTCAGATATATCATTTCTGGTTATTATCAGAAAGAGCAGAATCTTGGGTCTCTGCTGGCGTTTGTATGCTTATTTTGGGAGAAAACAGTTAAAGGGCTCATGTAGAGATCTTCTTTCAGGGAACATATTTCTTCAATGAGTAATGCATTCATTACTAATGATGACACATGTTAAATGTTTCTTCAATTTTTTTACAGTAGAAATTAATCTAAGCCTCAACTTCTAATGCCCAGTCCTTGTAGAGTGGATAGTTCCGCATAGTGATGAGATAGTATTGAAGGGCATTAAAGCCATTTGTTTTCTTTCAAAATTTGTTTTTAAAATATCATCCTGAATGTCAGCACATCCTCATTATTATCTTGTCGTCAATAATCAAGCGCATCTTTGGACATTGTGGTGAAGGAGCATAGCTCTCTACCAGAGTGACCAGTTCATCCTGATTTGTGGGGACTTCGAGGGTCTCAGCACTGAAATTCCCGGGAATCCCCCAGTCCCAGGCAAACGGGAACTATGAGTCACCCTACTGCCCATGTTCCTCCAATAACCAAGGAATGACCTTCTGTCTTGGGAAAGTCTTTCCTTGTCCCCAAGCACAAGATTTCCAAAATGACCCCCCAGGAGAAATTGAGGAATGAAAGTGAGTGGTATCACCCAGCTGACTTGACAATCAACGAGGTGACAGATGTTTCAGCCAGATTCCTCTCAATGTTGAATATTTATGAAGCGCTCACAATAAGATCAGGAAAGAGAACAAAAAAAATTAATAAATCCTTTGAAGCCTCAGGTTAACGACCTAAAACAAAAGAGGTGTGTGGGGTCAGAGGGGAAAGAGGGAACTAGAGTCCTGATTTCTGCTCTGCTCCTGAAAGTCAAGGCCCGCCTCCCACACTCTCCTCCCGTGCGTCCACTCGCACACTCAGATCTAGATGACACGGAGTCTTGTCCAGTTTAACCACTTTCTGAGTCTTCCTCAAGGCAATTAGACAAGCAATACTGGGGATACGGTGGGTTATAACACCAGACTATGTTTTTTCAGGTTGTTTATAACAGCTGCATGGTATATTTTATCTAACTTTGAAATCAATGGAGACTGCGCAAAATACCGTCTGCCCCTCCAGCAGCAGCAGATTTGTCCAGCTTGTTTGGTGGATGTGTGGATGAGGAGAAGGGAGATTGTCCTGGGAGCAAATCCGTCACACCGGCTCACTATCGGTGGCAGAGTCACTGCAGAAAAATCCACCACGTGTATTATTTAGGTGTCATGTGAGGGACAAAAGGAGGACATCTGTTCCTTGTGTGGGGTGGGAATTTTTTTCTTACGGTAGATGTCTCATTTTTAGACTCCTAAGTGAAAAGGGAACCCCAGGGTTCTGCTACATGGGCCCAGCCTGCTTGTTGTCACTTCTCCATATCCTAAATGAGGTACCCCTTTCAGCAACAAGCTAGAATACGGTTCGTTAAAATTTACATCTGCGTCTTTTGTTCTTCAGAGGAAAAATCCTCTAGGGCACTAGGCATTGAGTAAACTATCAACAAGCTTCAGAAGCAGCCGCTTTGAATGAGAGCCAGGCATCTTCCCCCAGTGAAGAGGGGAATCCCACCAGCCAGTCTCTGAGCCGTCCCTCGGCCTTTCTCATGCAGGTCCTAAGGCATTCTGACAAAAATGCAGAAACTACTGTGGAGTGTCATTTCTAGAGCAAGAAGCCCAGGTTCTTCCAACCTTAGTATGTGAATAAATACTGTGACGTTCTCTGTCCCATACCAATCTGATAATCAATAAGTAATGAATGGATTCATAATCCACTCTTACAACTCAAGAGATCTAACAGCATGGACATGGAAGAAAGGCATGATCTGTCTTTGAAAATTATGAGTGGATTTATACACATCACCTCACATTTATGCGCATCATTTTGAGTCAGTTTTCATACAATCAGGCCCTTCAAGGCTTTGCTAATAACTATTTTCATTCAGAATATAATCTTACTTTTTACCCTAAAATTCTTTTTTTATCCAAATATTTTTTAAATATTTTATTCAAAGATCTCCTTTATTTTTAAAAAACAAAATGGGGGGACAGGTTGGTGAATAAGTTAGTTACGGCAGGGGGAAAAGTTCCCTGTTTTGCCTGCCTGAGGAAGAGCTTTAGCTCCCTAGGGACGAAAGAGGATCAGGCGTATAGACCCACTGAATATTTATCCATTCTCTCAACAATTGTATCGAGGGCCCTCTATACGCCGAGGGCGGGGTTGGGGGTTAAGGATCCCAGGGGAACAGCACACCGTTTCTGACCTTAAGAACATGAGCAGAGTGTGGAGTCTGCTTAAATCAGTTTACAAGAGCCAATTGTTAAACACTGAGGCTGTTAAAAATAAGCATTATTAAAAATTAAATTATATAAACATACAATTAAATATATTATTTTTAAAACAAAGGCAATAAATACTCAAAACTCACCCCTTCCTAATTTCTTTACTACAGTTTGCTGTTACTTTTGTTCTTGAGGTTATTTCCGTGCATCGTATCAGTATGGTGGAAACTCCACACTCTACCTGCTCTCCTTCCTTTACTATACCACATTGTATTATTCTACATCACACTATGGGCTACGCACAGCTCTGTCATGTCTATATGGGTTGTGTTTTGCTCCATTTGTAATAGTCATTGAAGCTAAAAAATTTTAATGTGTATACGTATACTCTTGCAAAGCAGTATGATGAGGCAATAAAATTCTATGAAAGAAACAAAATGGAAATACAAGTTCAAAGAAAACAAGGGATGATATCAAATTTCTTATTTTTAAAGAAGAGCTTATTTGTGTCTTTTAATGTGGGTATTTAGATTCATTGGATACAGTAAAAGGAGGAATATGTTTTATTTTAAATTATCACTATTTAAGTGATAAGTTTTTATAAAGTGATAAAATTTTATAATGAGAAAATTGTAGGGGCCGGCCCTGTGGCCGAGTGGTTAAGTTTGCACGCTCCGCTGTGGCAGCCCAGGGTTTCGCTGGTTCAGATCCTGCGCGTGGACATGGCACTGCTCGTCAGGCCACGTTGAGGCAGCATCCCACATGCTACAACTAGAAGGACCTGCAACTAAAAAATATACAACTATGTACTGGGGGGATTTGGGGAGAAAAAGCAGGGAAAAAAAAGATTGGCAACAGTTGTTAGCTCAGGTGCCAATCTTTAAAAAAAAAAATGTAGATGTCTAAATACGTGTGAAGGAGTATATAGAGTTTCGAAATTCTTTTTGAGGGTCTGTAAGCCACATAATCCTTTTTGAGAAATAGATGAGGTATAAATGCCGTCAGAAATATGTAAAATTTGGGGATGTCTGCTTGTACATCAGGAGCCCCCGTGTGTACATCAGGAGGCCTCGTGAGAACAGGTGCGTGCTGTCAGGTACTGTGGAGAGAGTGTCTCCCGCAGGCTCTGTGCGCAGTGTTCTTGGGGTCCTTAATTAAGTTCTATCCCTTCCAATCTCACGGAGAAGTTTGCCTCTGAAAAGACACATCAGTGACAGGCCATTTAGTTGTATTCCATTTCAAAGGAGTTCACAAATTGTCGCAGGTATCCACCCAAAGTTATATTCCCTTTTTCCTAAAATAATAACTAGCTAGCTTTTAATAAACGTCTACTATTTTCCAGACCAGGGGTTCTCCTGAGAAATTGCTGTCGATGCAAATCTTCATACCCCAAATGACTGAATCAGAAACTCCGGGCATGGGGCCCAGCACAGCGAGTGACTCAGATGCATGCCAAGGAAGGGAATACTCACAAAACATCTGGAGTGGGGCCTTCAACATAGGAGGCATTTAATAAAAACCAACTGCTATTGCATTTTCAATAAATAGTTCATTCTAGCTCCTGGGAAGATGTTTTCTAGTTAATTTGAGATCCTTGGAAGAAATAATTCTATGCATTCAATTATTCATAGGATATAATGATTTACATTTAAAATCAAACTCTGTCTTCCACCCAAAGCATATTTCTTCCTCCAACTTCCCCATCTATCAATGGCAAAAATACAAACATAGGTGTCTGAGGGTCTCAACCAGAAACTTCCCTATTGAAAGACCACACTGGGTGACGTCAGGTGCCCATAGGCCTGACACAGCTCTTTAACCAGATGCTTCAGGATGTGAAATTCTCACCATCAAAGTCACTTCATTGAGTTAGGACATTGCATCCACGAGTCAGTTCTCTGTTAAAATTTGCATCTCTTTCCTGGAGAAGACATTTATTAATGCAAAAGCATATCAGGAATTCAGAGCAGCTAGACTCCACCTGGTAGACCCCTCGGGGTCTTGTGCTTTTGCTGCTGCTGACAACGATGATGGTGATGCTGTCAGGCACATTGTTCTGAAAGGAGATGCTGAGCCAAGTCTCCAGCACCCGGGACAAGAGGACAGCTGTGTGTCACTTACAGAGGAGCTGTGCTCACACTCTGCTCCACTCTGGACTGTCGCTGGGAAGCTTGCATCACAGGACTGAAACAAGTCAGGGAGACCCAGGACGTGCCTGGGTCCACAGACCAGGGAATAACAGGCTCCAGTCGCAGGTCAGCACCCTCCACACCCCGAGAGGCCACCCCCTGCTCTGCTTTGCCCTGGAGAACTGCAGGTGGACAGGGACCTCACTGACCTCATTATGGGACCCGGCATCCGGCCCAATCTGTTGTCACATCTGTTCATTTGTCCTTTGGATTCCTCCCCACTCCCATTGCCATCCCTCAAGTTCTAGAACCTACTGCAGTGATCCTACCTCTAACCTCAACCTGCACCTATACGCTCTGCTCATTTCGTCTCTGGAGAAACACTCTTTTCACCGGTTTACAATTTTGCAGTGTTCTTGTTCTTTTGTCTCAGTGAAGAGGCAGTTTTACTTGAGTGACTCCAGTACTCTGCTTTAGGTGATTGGAGGTGAAGTTTGTGGACCTAAATCTTGATCACCTCCACCCAGCGATAGTGACCAGGTTTTCCTGATGTAAAAACCATACTCCGAGAAACACTGCCTGACAGGGCATTACATCCAAACTCAGTTTGTCATTTAAGGTGCCCCAAAATTTGGCTTACCATACCTGCCCCACCCTTATACAATAAAGAGTACATGTTGACAGATCTGTGGCCGTGTGTAACATGAGCTGAGAGTACGAGCTCTTAAGTATATATTTCAGAGGACACCGTATGAACACAGAAGTCTAACCTAAATCAGAATATCCAGAAGCACATGTATCTCAAAGTATTTTTTTCCCCTTTGGAGGGTCAGCAAACAAGGAACCAGAATGAGGAAAGACGACAGCACCAAAGTGTGGCCTCTGAAATACAAGCAACTTTTCCATATCGAGGACCACGACTTCGCAATGAGACCTGGATTTGGAGGTGAGTATTATCTTTACAAAACTCTTATGTCACAATCCATTGCACTGTCCAAATGGACTTGAACATTTGAAGCAATTAAGACCAAAACACAAGCAAAGATCATCAATTAAAAAAAGCAAACTTTTACAATGATATTCTCTCGAGGGAGAACAACTGATACTTCATGCATTTTAAATTGACCAAAAAACAGAGGAATATCTTTAGTAAATATCCTTACTGCTTACTAATTATAAATAGTGTGTGTTCAATAGATAGTGAATGGCTACATCCTGCCTACACACCAGCTTATTGTTTCAGCTAAAACCTGGAAATTGGATCACGTGATGATGTTCATGAAGTCTTACTGAATATTCTCGTAAGCTGGGACGCCCGGCGTTCCTAAGGGAACTAGCACGTCAAACGCCACGGCTCCCTGGGAAACACTCCGCCCAGGATTTTTCACCACATCTGGCAGCTGAAATTGTTTGACACGTTGGAGCGCCGGGCCCTGTGCTGAGCCCTCGGCTGCACCAGCTCCTTCCACCCACAGGGCCCCCAGGAAGCGGGGCTGTCACGACCCCTCATGTTCCAGTGTGGAAACTGGCTCAGAGAGGTTCGATCTGCTCCAGGCCGTGAAAACAGCAGCGAGTGGTGGAACCAAGATGCAGCGGCGGGAAGCGGGTGGAGAAGGCCATTCGAACGACATACTTGGAACAGTCTTTCCTCCCCAGATGCTCCAACGTGGGAGCAGCTGCATCACTGGGGGCGCCGAGTTTTCGAGAGACCCACGGGATGTGGTGACATCAGCCGGTTAAACTGAACTCCGCGCCTCGCTGTACACCCGCGTTGCCCTCAAGTCTCGCGCTCCCGCAGTTCCTGCAGGGAGGACGCTCGGAGTCCCAGGGATGCGGCCGGAAGAGCAGCGGACGCGAGGGCGGGAAGGCGGCATCCTGCGGCCCTGGAACAGGGGCAGCTTTCCGATAAATAACCAGGACTTCCCGTTCTGGGGAGGCGGGACTTGATCCGAGCTCGACCGTGGTCCTGACCAGGGGAGGCGAGGCAAGCAGGCAGGTGCCACGGGAGACTGATTTATTGACGTAATATTATTACGTAGATAAAATCCAAGCTACGTCAGCTGGGGGTGAGCGGCAGGTTGTTGGTTTTCTTTTCCTGGAATCCATTGGGTTGCAGTTCTCCGGGTCTGGCTCTGACTTTATTAGATTAGTGACTCAACTTATAATCACCTGGGGGACTTAACGCCCCATCGCTGGGCCCCGCTCCCTAGGTGGGGGAGGAGCGGGAAGCTTGCTTTGTGAGTCAATTCCTAGGGGATGCGGGTGCTGCTGGTCTGGGAATCACATTTGATAACTAGGAACTGACTTAGTTTAGCAGCTTCAGATGAAATCTTGGTGGGTTTAATTTTTTGTTTTTCCAGAGCATTTCTCACATTTATTGAACCTAACTTAAGGTTTTAGAAGCCTCGAAATTAACCAGGTTTAAAGAGCCGTCCGTTTTTACTGCTGGGAGTGCTTCCTCATCTCCTTTTCTTCACATCGCTCCTCCTCAGCTGTCGCGTCCTCACCGCGATTCGAAAGACGCCTGAGCCCTGAGCTACCGTTCCCAATAGACCGTTTCCTTCCCCAACCAAATTCGCCCAAAGTTGGCACAGTATGCTCTACAACTATCACGTAGGGATTCTGTCCCTTGGTCTCTATGATTCCATAAAAAGTTTCTAAAATCTTTTCCCGCCGCTGTCTGGAGAAAATCTGAAGATAAACGTGCGCGGCCGCGGGCCCTTTGCGCCACCAGGGGGCGCCGGTCGCACAGGAATGACTTGGACGCCCGGAATGAGGTTCTCTTCCACACTAAGGCAAAAAGCTGCCCAAGTTCCTGTCCGGTGGGGCTCCTCAGTTAAACGAATTCCTATCCTAGAGGAAATGGTTTTTCTGGGTCTATTTCAGACCGTTGAAAGCCAGAAAGATTGAGAGAAAAATGACTGTCCTTGAATTTGGACCTTGAAAGGTTGTGTCGCTCCAAGTGGCCCGAGGACCAGCCCCAGGAGGCCCTGGGAGTTAGACATGCACGAGCTCAGGCTCCACGCCAGGCTTTCTGAATCAAAATCTGCGTTTTAAGCAGATCCCCAGGTGTGTTGAATACACGGTACAATTTGAGAAACGCAGCTATAGATTACGAGGAGCCGCCCTCCGCTTTCGTTTTACAACACGTGTGCCTTCATTCTCCCTTCCCTGTTATCATCCGCATCCCCCAGAAAAACAGAACATTGACCTTAAATTTCCACTTCTCTTGATGTGTTAGAGATACGTCTTAGGATTTTTTTTCTGAGTGAAAAAGCTTTTTTAAAACAATTTTTTTTTCCTGAGGCTACTTTGTGAGGTTATTAAAAATGCAATTGAAGTGTGCTACTTAGTGGCAGGTGGCAAATCACCACATGATTAAGAAATTTTTCTGACAGTCATGGACGGGGGCTAAATGGTGTCCGAATGGCTTGTGTGCTCAGTCACTTCAGGCGGAAAAATCCATAAATCCAGTCAGAAACGTCAGTCTGGTGTCCGTCTGTGAAATACAGTTGCTGGCCCTCTCTTGTCTCAGTCAGAACGGCTTCCTATCCCGTGACCCGTGCCCTGCTCTCTGCAGGCTGCCTTCCTGGGGAAGTCAGGCCACAGGATACAGAGACAGGCTCTGATTTATCTTCGCTTTCTCCATCCCGTCCGTAACACAGACACGCGCAGGCTGCTTCCCTCTTGAGCCAAATGTAACTTCAGCACTTCTCCTGCCTTAATGTGTTTTCCTAATTAGCTTTAACATTAAAACCAGCTGCTACCGCAGTGTTTCTTACTCTGATAACACATTAGAAGATTAATTGACTCATTATGTGGAAACAGGAGGATGTAAATTTAGGGGAGCCTTTGTTTCACTTGGGTTATAAATTGCAGCTCATTTTCTTTCTTTATGTGCTCCCTACCCTTTACATCTCCCATAACTAAAGGCTTTTTGTGTTGTCTTAGAGATGATCATTTCTTTGTTTCTTTAAAGGGAAATCTGTTCAGCATCTAGAGACTGGCTACTGAGTCAAGACAAAAGCTAAGATGCAAAAGCCACTTGTAGAGTCTTTGCTTGTCTAACCAGAGGAGGGACGGGAGCCACAGTACTGGGCTGTGGTCCTGCAGTCAGCAGCTCTAGGTTTCAGGCAACGTCTCCGGTCTCTGACCTCTCTGAGTGATTCCCTCATGGCTCAGATGGGGCTAAAGTCGGCTCGACCCAGCTAACTGAGGGCTGTAATGACCATATGAGATAGTATACATGATGGATCTTAAATGCACTGTGCAGATAAGATGTTTAACTTTTGGTTAACTCTCCTTGTCCCAGCATGCATAAAAGCCAGATTGCTGATCTATCTCTATGTTAGAAAAAGAACTGCAAACGTGTGTGCTGCTACCTCGTTAGCGATCCTGGGAAAGCAACACCATAATCGTAACAGTTGATATTTATTGAATTCTTACCACATTTCAAATGCTTTATATAGAAAGTTAATAAAAGTGTTTATGAAATTGTTAATATTCATGCTGTTGCATGTATTACTGATCCAATGGATAATGAGTAAGTTGTCCAGACATTTGAATGGGGTTAGGCTACGGGCCCAAGCGTCCTTCCATTTAGTCTCACAGCAATCCTATCAGGTAGGGGCCGTGTACTTATTTCTCTCTTTTACAGATGAGCAAACTGAGCTTCCGGGCTGTGAAGGGATTTACAGAAGTCTGGCTTTCACTTGGGTTTATGTGGCTATGAATTCCATGATTCTCAGCCCGTCTGCTTTATCGCCACCTTCCCTCTGGGACTCAGCTCGTTATCTGTAAAAAGAATGATCTTTGGAGCTTTTATCCAGCTCCAAAATCCTTTGATTCTGCGTCTTGCCTTTGCATGTCCCTAACCCTCCTCTCTGTCCTCAGGGGAGTGTCAGAGCGCAGTGTAGATTCCTAGACCCAGGAGTGAGGTGCACTTGGGCGTGGAGCACAGAGGAGACAAAAATGGGGTCAGAGAGCATCTGAGGGCAAGCACGGCCCCTTGAAATGGAAGAGCTCAGCCCCACGAGAAGAGAATAAACCAGAAGGAGGAAAGAAGAAATCTCAGACATTTCTGGGAACCCATTCCTAACAGACAAGCCACGTTTTTACCCCACTCTCAGACCAGCCTTCACACAACACTGAGGGCCAAGTGTCCAGTGGGGGCATGAGTATATCCTGGTGTGGTGGCTTCACAAAACTGTCCCCAGGCTTGCAGAGAGAGTCATCAGCAACTAGCATCCACCTGAAAGTCATGAGATCCTAAATTCACGTTGCTCTCAGTTTTTGTCATGAAATAAGTGCTCTATGAGAAGCACTTATCATTTTTCGGGGCGGAGTGGACTGATTATCCACGTCTGAGTGTAGGCCTGGGAGTAGTGACTTGCATTCCTGGGAGGAGTTTCGCATTTTTGCTGAATTGCAGTAGCAATAACATTTGTTTAGTGTCATTTATTGAGCTCCAGTTAAGTTTACTAACTGTGTATTATTTCTAGTCCTCAAAGAAGTCTGGAAGGTGAACTACCACTCGGAGTTTATAGGTGAGGAAGCTCGGCTCGGAGATGTTCCTACCCGGGATCGCACGTGGTGGTGGGTGGAGCTCAGTTCAAACTCTAGTCGGTGGCTCTGAGGCCAGAACTGTCTCCAGGACATTCTGCTACCTCTCAATACCTCTCCAGACCTTTCAGTCCCTTAAGTATTGGAGTTAAGGGGAAGATTTGCTCATCCTCAAGGTCCAGGTAGGGCCATGGATGAGATCTTTCCATGACTTTCTACTTTGATATCTCTACTAATTAAAGAAAAAAGGCAAACAAAACAAAAGCGTCAGAGCTAAGGCTGATAAAATAATAATACTGAGCTGTTCCCAAGTTAATGCTTAATCATAATTATCATTAAACAATTTTTTAATAGAGTTATCATGATTAATGTTATAGAAAGTAATTGATCAAATATGGCAGGAGGTAGTTGGTGGTTAAGATGTAAGTGAGGCGTCCCCGAAGCCTGAAGCAGAGAGGTGTTTGAGTGACAGGCCCAGTGCTGGCCGGCTGGAGCCCTTGTGAGTGAGGAATGGTACTGAGGGTCTGGACTCACAGGACAGGAAAATCTGTGCTGATAAAGTGAAAGTAACATCAGCCATTAAAAAATGGGGGAGTCATAGCTGGTGAACAGGGACTGGCGAGGCATATCTTGTTTTATCGTTTGTTGTAAATTTAAAACACAATGATAGGTGCTTTATTGAATTGTAAGCACATATATGTCACATGTATCACATCCAGACATTAATTAGCCTCAGTAAAGAAGCTTTTCTGACCTGACCCTTCTAAATCCCAGAATCTTGACTAAAGCAGCCACCTGGGATCCATGTAGGCAAGATTTCTATTTTTCAACCATATTTTTAACTCTGGACTATACAGAGACAATAAAATTTAATTGAGAATTGGTCACTATGGAAAGAAAACATATAAAGACTATATGCATAAATATATAAATTATTTTAACATATATGTGCATCACGTTTCATACACAACACTGAACAACGAAGTTACTAACGTCGCTATCCCCTCACAGGGGAACTGGTGAAACCCTCTGTGAGGTGTAACAAGGAGGCGTCTGGTCTCAGTCTGGGCTGGATTCCTGTGCGTCGTTATCCAGGTTCTCTGGCCCCGTGACCGTGGTTCTGTGAGACCCAATGGCAAGCGGATCTCAGCAGTCATCTGTCTGAAGTTGTTCCAGTTCTGACTTTCAGTTTGTTCTCACCAATGCATTCCTAAGGATGTTTTCTTCATCCCAGTGAAGCTTGTGGTTACTGATGCCCTGGGAGGGGCATTTGTGCATGTGCATCCCTGTGCAGCACTGTGCTGTCACCGTGTTCCTCTGACCCATAGGCACTGCCCAAGTGGGAGAGGCTGATTTTGTGGCAGGAGAGGAAAGGCTCCCCACATATCCCACAGTCATCAACTCCATGACTACTCCACTGCCTGACTATAAAACACAACTATTCCCATAGAGAATGCACAATTCTATGTACTCTTAGACAGGCTTTCAAAACATTGTTCCTTTCTAAATCACTGTTAGCTAAAAAAAAAAAGCACAAAAAACAAAAAGCAAAAAAAACTGAAAACACCACTTCTATACTAGAAGTATATTATAAGAAGGAAACTATTGTTTTTCCCAAGCAAATGTGTAACAATTATTGAAATAGCGTTTATTTATACATGTGCCTTTATATTATAATTGAATGTATACTAATATATCAATAGATTATGGAGAAATTTGTTTTAAAAAGTTTGAAAGTCATCTATTTGCAACATTGATCTCTCTCTGCTTTGAATGTTTCAAAAATAATTTTAATGATTTCTCAGTATATTACCCATCCTTCTTTCTGAAGGGTCTCCAGTCCCAGTGGGTATAGATGTCCAGGTTGAAAGCATTGACAGCATTTCAGAGGTTAACATGGTAAGTCTTTCCCTGAGATATTGGTCTTTTTCTGAAAGGACAGAAACTCAATATTCTCCAAATCAATGGTGTTTTAATAAATCATTTTAATTATGTATATTACCTATTTTTTCCTACTTTGCTTAATAGAGTTGATGTTGCTTTCCTCTCTTCCACCCACTTCCTTCTGCCCTTGATTACAACTCCCATTGCTTCCCTGCCCTTCTCTTATCCTTCTAATGGTCTTGCAGGGGTGGACACCGTAGGACAGCGTGATATATTGACCTCTGTAACATGAACCAGGAAGAAATGTACAAGAAGAAAGGATGACCATAATTATGTGAAATATGAAATCACAACCATGAGTCTTTACCCGTAAAATGATAGACAGTTGACCCTGACTTGGTGGACTACTTCCAAATGTTTCAATTAATATTAACTTTGCTTATCTGTAGGCAAACAATAGCAGAGGACAAAGGATTTTTAAAAATTCATGGGACTAAAACTTTAATTAAGAAAACTTTGTCCACTCCCTTATAGTTTCTAGAAATCTGGAAGAGACTGACGTTGTTTTCTTTTGCAATGGAATATCTGTATTTTGATGGAGTACGGCTTGCAAACCGCTCTTCCTAAAACTGGAAGCTGATCAATTGTAATTACCTCGCCTTCCTCTTAGCCTTTTTCTGCCTTCTTTGCCCTTTCGTATGCTGGCTTTTTCGTTTCCTCTTCCGCCCCCCCTTAACCTGGATTTACCACCTCAGCTATTTTTATGTTTAACCGTCCCCTCCCATCATTCTTCCATTCTGTATCTCTCACTTTAGAACCACCTTCCTTGTCTACATAGTTACCAGAGCCAGTTATTATTTAAGTAATTTTAAGGTTTTTCAGGATTTTACTTTAAGAAATAATGGCTAACACCACAGCTGACTTACATGCACAAACAAGTTATCTGTTTTCAGATGTATTTCCTTTTTACCTACTATTATTCTAACTTGTTAATATCTCAGAGCTTTTTGTAGCCCATTTTAGTATCTTTTTCTATGCCAAATAAAGAGTGCTTTATAGTTTCAAATTTTCAGTGTCCATTTCCTCGTTCTTAACTAATTCATGTATATTCTCATATTTGAATCGCTCTTCCATCTCATTTTGTTCTCTTCAGTTGTGCTGTTTTTTCCATCATCCCGGGAGCTGCATTTCTTTCGTTTCTCATCAGTGCTTCACTGTGTGCACCTGTTCGTGACAAGGGCCCTCCCAGGTCCTCCCTGGTGAGAGGCAGCTCTGAATGTGTTTGGTTCAATTTTGGATTTGGTTTGAATTTTAGTTTTGTTCCCACCTCCCCCAAAAGTATTAAGCAGTTTACTTGTGAAAGCCTTTAGTTGGGGCCTGTGCCCTCCCTTCTACCTGGGAACTCACACTTGGCTTTTCTCTTAGGTTCATCCTGCTTCATTCATTGATGTCGCCTCCCTGGTCCTGGCAGTCATTTGAAGTTGCAATTCTTAACCAAATGCTTATTGTCCTTCATTTTCTACTTTAAATATGGAAGCTTGGTTTTGGGGGAGTTTTAATAATAAAACCGGGGAATACCTCCTCCATGAATAGGGAGGCTGGAAATTACTTTCATTTCAAACTCTATTTTCCCTCTGGAGAGATCTAGTTTGTTGTTTATCCAGTGTAGTCATTTCATGTGGGTTGTTATGTGCATTAATCCTTGCATTTGGTTCCCTTTTCTGGAAGCTTTTACATGTGTGTTCTTGTGAAATTTTCAAAAGATGCTTTGGGATACTTTTTGGAATAAAAGTGTTTTTGATACATGAACTATAGTTAAATGTAGTGTTTTTCATAGAATTAAGTTTTGAAATTTAGATTCTGTATATAATTTTTGTAATATGCAAGTACCGCAACTAAAGATAAAAATGTAAAAAACAGAGAGAGAGAGAACAAAGTAGGGATCTCTTAAGGAAGCAGGGCCTGGAAAATATAAATTACTTAAATTGAAAGATCAAATAATCTCCTCATATGTATACTTAATTAATATTTTTATTATAATGATTCCTCCAACAAATCATTGCCATCCAAATGCTAACTGAGTGAAAAATTATAGGACACATAAAAATTCTAGAAAAGTCTAAACAAAATTTATGACCTGTTACATCTTGTTTCAATCTTCAGTTAATGTCTTTTTAGTCCTTATTATTTAACCCAATATTTATTTCAGTTCAGTACCAAGCCTTAAATGAAACTTTCTTTGTTTTAACCACCCAGCTCCCAAAGGGAATAGCACCAACACTACTCACTACTCAAAAAGGCCTTGTTGAGAAAGTTTCAGCTCTTCCCCAACCAAAAACAGCTTTTACTGGCATTTCCTTGAGTGTCTTGCACTCCGGGAGTAGGCTCTCATTTCACCTCTCCTGGTATAATCTGTAAGTCATCCCTGAATGACTCAGCGTGCATCTAAAATTCTCATTGTCTGCACCCCGCAGCCCCCACAACTGGACCCCATCCTTCCCCCCTGAATAAGGTTAGCTTTGGTATTCAGTATCGGCTGAAACTAGACTGGGTTCTCCATGCCTGATCTGAAAATGCTGTCTAATTATCAGTGACCTCCACTGTTGGCTTCTTTTACTTCTCATTTATCATCTTCCCACTCTCCCTTGTCCCACCCTGATTCATGTTAAGTGCCTGTAAGTTTTGTCCTGCTCCTCTCTCAACATGCTACTCAGCCTGCTTCTCAGGATAATGCCAACAGTGGTGAGGCTGGTGTATCACTGATGTGCGCCAGTGTCTGCCATCTGACTTCAGGCTCAGTGTCTGCCCACTGACCTTCAGATCAGACTGAGCATCTAATTCTAAATATATGCTCACTAAAGCAATCCATGCAATCACCTACACCATTCTCTGAGAGTCGTGTTATGGCAATGGATTAACCACTCCATTTATTTGCCCCTACACTAATCCAAAATTACACAGGGCCGATGCTCCAGATTAACCTAGAGCGGTAGCAAGATGTACCTCTATTCTGAACCTAAGGAAACAATCTCGTCTTTAATTGGTGACTGATTTGTAGTTTACTGAGATTTGTCCTTTGTTTATGTAATAAATGTCAAAATCCTATTATATATGTTAGTTCAAGAAAAACGAGTATTGTTGGGAAATAAATGATAGCAAGAAGTAGGTAATTGCAAAAGGTGGAACACGTTGTCATTGTCCACACCCAGTGACTTGGACGAAGCTAGGAGGGCTTCTGTTCAAACAAACAAATTACTAAATGTAGCATCTGAGAGCCAAACAAAACTCAGATTATTGACCAACCAAATTCTTTCTGCTAAAATAATGTTAATATTGCTTTTTCCCCTCATCCTTACCCCCTTATAACTGGGACGCACATTAACAATTCAAATCCTGAGCCATGCTGGGTCAGAATCTCCAGGAACCAGCTTCGGGTGAATGTGCCGCTTTTATAAATTCACAGTAGAGTTGGAGAACCACCATGTCGTGGTATTCTCTCTGTCTCCCAAGCTGAGGAAGAGCATTGTCCCTGGCCCAGGACCTCTGACAACATGCTTGTCACTAACAGCTCAAATAAATGCCGTATCCAGGCTTCTGTGGGACTGCAGTTTATTCAACGTGGAGGGCCTTCTTTAACAAAAACAATACAAATTTATGGATTCAAAATCAATTATAAAAGTGAAAATATATATTTACAATGAGAAAATAGATCAAAATGAGACACTGGGCCACGGAGTTTTGGGTCCCTTTCTTGTGAGCTCTCTTTAGGTGATTGACCAGAACACTTACATAGCAAAGCTTTCCATTTACAACCTGGCTTCCCTTCGCCTACTTGAGTACACTGTAGTTCTCAGAAAGTCTCAGAATTCACCAGAGACCAGGTGAGAAAGAGGCTCTGCAACTTGAGCTCACCGGCGCCATCCTAAGTCTACCTGAAAACACGAGATGAGCCATTCGCTTATAGGTCCTGAGACGTATTCCTACTGGCTTTGACCTGTCCCTTTTTCTCTTTGCCTAGGACTTCACCATGACTTTTTATCTCAGACACTACTGGAAAGATGAGAGACTCTCCTTTCCTAGCACAACAAACAGAAGCATGACCTTTGATCACAGATTGATCAAGAAGATTTGGGTGCCTGATATCTTTTTTGTCCATTCTAAAAGACCTTTCATCCATGATACAACTATGGAGAACATCATGCCGCGTGTACACCCTGATGGCAATGTCCTCTTCAGTCTCAGGTAGGGAGAGCTGTCTACTGCTTTTGGCTTCCTTGTGCCATGGCCCTCTGCACCAAAGCTGGTGGGTCTCACTTCACACTAAACTGACAATAGTGCTGACTGTGTAGTGATGCTGGAGACTGTGACACAAGCAGAAGATGTGATTTTCCCTGATTCTAACTTCCAGATTTTAAAGCATGGTTTCCTAGTCTAACTATACACACTCTGGGTATATGTTGAGAGTGACAGGAAATAAGCTTGGACAAACAGAATTGGAGCTGAATTATGGAAATCCTCAAAAGTCTGGCCACAACTTTATAGGTACACAAAACTGCTTTTCTTCCTAACCAACTTCACCCTACCCTGCACCCCACCAAGCAGTCTTGGAATCTTGGATTAGCCCAATAATTTTCTTAACTATCTCCTTCATTTTTCATGGGAAGTTATAGTCATCATCCAAATTATCGCTAATTTCCTTACTTCCTTTTTCATTTTTTTTTTTTACTCAAAACATTTGTTCTGACACTAAGCTATAACATCCCCCATTTTTAATGTGCCATATGTTCTTTTAGCCTGAGTCCTATGCATTCTGAGTGGTTTATCATAGGTAATTCTAAAAATGTTTGGTAAATGCAAGCAATTCAGTTTTGTTCATGTCTTAGAAATCCCAGAAAGATTCTGTGGTAAACTGAAAAAAAATGCCTCCCCAAGAGATATCCATGTGCTACTCCCTGGAGCTTGCGAAGGTTATCTTATCTGGCAAAAAAAAAAAAAAAAAAAAAAAAAGGATCTTTGTAGATGTGATTAAGTCAAGTGTCTTGAGATGGGGAAAATGTCCTGGATTATCTGGTTGGGACCTAAATGCAATCATAAGTATCCTCTCAAGAGAAAGGCAGAGGCAGATGTGACACACACACAGAGTAGAAGGTAATGGGCCATGAAGTCAGAGCTTGGAGCATTGAAGCCGCCAGCCTAGGAATGCCGACCGCTGCCAGAAGCTGTAAGAGGCAGGCAATGAGTTTCCCCCAGAGCCTCGGGAGGGAGCAGGGCCTCTCCGACACTGCGGTTTCAGCCCAGTGTTACAGCTTCACACTTCCGGCCTCTGGAACTGGGAGAGAATACATTTCCGTTGTTTTACGTCACCAAGGTTGCGGTAATTTGTTAGTTATTAGCTAATAATCCAATTAGGAATCGAATATGGTTCTTTTTGTTCGTTAAAAACACCTTGCTCATTTAGTACAGAGGTGCAACCCCCACACATTTCATAGAGGCCGTCCATAGAAAACACAGTTAAAGGAAAGTATTACCTTCAACAGGACCTTTACACCTGGAGTAACGTAGGCCTCACTGGAGTCAAGCCTCTCCAGGAATCAGGAGCAGAACGGAGACACCTGGCCAAGGAATCTACTGTTTTAAATTACGTATTTTGATGAGGGGATGTCCTCTAAAGAATTAACTCAGTGGATTGTCCTTACCCTGCACATTCCAAAGACAGACTTGGCCCGTGCCAGGCTCCTGGGAGGTAACCTCCAAGCCCTTGGAATGTCCTGCCTGATAAGAGCGTCTTTGTCTATGGCGGCCTTGGGCCACACCCAGAGTCAAGCTAACAATGGGATCCATGGTGGGGGCCTTGAGCCGGGTGTCAGCTGGGCCTCGGGAGGAGAGGGAGACTAAGGGCAGCCATACCTCAGTGACCAACCCTCAATAAATATTTTGGACCCCAAGGCTTGGTAGCTTCCCTGGTTGGCAGTACCCGACGGGTGTTGTCACACGCTGTTCCTGGGAGAATCAAGCACTGTCCATAGCACTCCACTGGAGCAGGACAAGTGGGAACCTGCTCCTGTCTCTCCAGGACCTGCCCTGTGTTCCTTTCCCATTGCTGGTTTTCATCTGTATCCTTCCATCGCAATCAACTGTACCTGCACGTATAACAGCTCGGATGAGTTCTGCGAGTGCCCCATCCTCCGTCTCTGATCACCCTCCACATCTGATCAAGTTCCCCATCTCCCCCACCCCAGGTGATGTCTCATCACCCCAGCTGCCTCAGCAAGAACCCTGTGACGTGCATTTAGCCAGCATCCCCTCTTACTCCTGAAGTTTCCTCTGAGTAATTTTCCCTCCACTGACCACCGCAACCCTGCTCCTTGGCTGTAAATCCCACTTTTCCTTGTTATGTTTGGAGTTGAGCCCGATCTCTCTCCCTTCTGAAAAAAACCATTACAGTAGCCCCCTGCATAAAGTCTTCCTTACTATTCTTTAACAGGTGTCATGAATAATTTTTTCTTTACCACCACCCACCTAACCTCCTTGGTCATTAATTTATTCATGTGTCTATGAAGGAGATAGACTCAAAGACCTCAGAGGTCCCCCCAGCTTTAAAGTACTAGGAATATGCCAAAATGAGTATGTTTCGTGACGCAAAGTCGTGCAGACCCCTCCCTGGCTTGGCTGTCTATTGATGGAGAAGACTGTGGGCGGTAGAGTTCCACCCGCAGGAGATGAAGTGCTTCCACTTCTCTGGTTAGCTTGGGGGCGCCGTGGGCAGGAGCAGCTGCTGCCTTTGTCATTTGCAGACTTGCTCAGGGGCCTTTTATGAACCTCTGATCTGCTATGGCGGGTACCAGAGTCTGTACTTTGAGGCAGCATCATAGCACAGCAGCCTCTGCCTGAAGCTGGGAACATCTAGGAGGACATAAAATTTGAAAACAGCATCCTCATCAATATGCAAGCTTCTCAACTTAAGAGCACCTGAATTATGCATTGTGCACATAAATCTATAACTGAAAATGCTCTGGGCTTTTCCCGCACTCCTGGAAAGAGAACTTCCTCAGGTAAACTTGCTTTTTACCCAAAGGTTTTATTACCACCATTCCAGCCTTTATTACTAGAAACTGTTTAAGTTTGCCTCTTCCAAAAAGCAGAAAATATTTAAACCTATTTAAAAGTCTTCTCACTTTGAAGTGTGGGTTTTTTTTAAGACATCAGAGCCAGAAAATATAGAGGGGGCTGGCCGGGAAATGGTGAAGCCAGAAGCGTTATTCGAACAGGAATTCACTCATTAACTCTGTCTTCAGCAAGTCACTCACCTTCCTGGCTTTGCTTCCCTGACCTCATTTGCATAGGAGATGGTGGGGGTGACGTCTGTTTTGCATTATTCCTGAAAGGCTCACAAAGGGCAAAGGGAAGGAGAGCTTCAGTGTTGCGTGCTCCTTGGCCATATGGTTAAATGATCTGCAGTTTTCTTTTTCTCGTTCTTTTGACAGGATAACTGTTTCTGCGATGTGCTTTATGGATTTTGGCAGGTTTCCTCTTGACACTCAAAACTGCTCCCTTGAACTGGAAAGCTGTAAGTCCTGCTTCCTGATGGAGCGAGTACACGTGATCTGAACACACCGTCACACGCTCGCATGTAAAAATCTTGATATAAGTTAGACCTCTTTACCCAGAACAGTTGGATTTTTTTCTCCTAAGGATGGTGGCAGATTGTCTCTCAAATAAAAAAAAATTCAGGGGAAAAAACACTTTGATAATCACACATTCTACAGTTTCCACCGTTATAAAGGAGCAGCTCCCTAAAAAGGTGTATTCTTGGTAACATTATTAACGTAGACTGACACAGACTCCCCAAATTTGGAAAGCTCGGGAATTCGTGTTCCTGCAGGAATCACAATCTTCCACTAAGTGGACTTGCGTTCCCAGAAAAACCCCACTGTAGACATAGACCCCGGTTCAAAGCCCTGGAGAAGGGTATCTGAGCCAGCTCCCTGTCAACTACTTTGACCCATCAGCTGTTTCTGACATGACATCTTAGAAGCTGACGGCAATTTTTCATAATGGGGGTAAAACGCTGGGATGCCCACTGGATGGCTCCCGCACGGCTGCTCCTCCCAAGTCTGTTAGAGACTTTCTGTAACACTGTTTGGTTTCTGAAGAAAATTCTTTATAATCTTGGCTCGCTTTGGAATTTCATCCAAGAGAGCTACAAACTAAAGGGGTCTTAAGACCCGGGTCAGGCCTGTCACTGTGAGGCTGTGACATCCCTCAGTGCACACAGATATGGGAACAACCATGTGGGCACAAGAAAAGCCTGCACACTGTACCAGTCATCGGGGTCTGATCTTTGGAAATTTCTTCTTTTTGAACACATGGGCATTATCAGTCCATTGGCAAACATATTTTTCCTCATCTAGTTTACACAGGTCATTGGACACAGCACTGGGGACAGAGCCTTATAAAACGTGGGTATAGAGCTCATGGAGCCTGCAGTTACGAGAACACTGTTTCCTCGTTGTAGATGCCTACAATGAGGAGGACCTAATGCTCTACTGGAAACACGGAAACAAGTCCCTAAACACGGACGAGCACATCTCCCTTTCTCAGTTCTTCGTGGAGGAGTTCAGTGCATCCACTGGATTTGCCTTCTATAGCAGCACAGGTATGCTATTCTATGTGGACAAGTCATCAGCTTTTATTAAGCATCTACTGTGTGCAAAGCACCACAACATGTGAAGAGACCTGGATCCAAACAATTGTCCCATTAGGTCAATAAGATCCTCCTCCTTTTAAGGTGCATTTCCAATGCACCATTCCTTTCCTCTATTTAGACGCTTCCAACTAGATGCCTTGCTTCCGTGCTTGGTCCTGCACACTCAAAATAGCAGAGAGAGTGAGCCTTTGAAAACAGAAATAGCACAGTTCTTTCCTGCTGAAAACCCTCCAGTGCTTTTCCATCACACTTACTATAAAATACCAGCGTCTCAACAGGACCTCCCAGGACTGCATGATCTCCCTCTGAGCTCCCCCTCTCCTCCACATCCTGCTCACCCCGCCTGGCCTCTTGCTTGTAGTTAAACACCCCCACCTCGTTCCATCTGCAGGGCTTCTGCTGGGCCTGCTCCTCCCTCCGCCTGGACCTTCTCAGGACCCGCTACTCATTTCATTCAGGGCTTTGTTCAGATACCACCTCCCGGAGGCCTTGCCTCTCTAACCGTCCTTTCTCCGTAGACCAGCCTCCTCACCACTCCCCCCGCTGTATCTGTCTGCAGAGCACTCACCACCACGTGAAGCACATATTTACTTGGCCGCTTTATTGTCTGAGTGCCTGACTAGAAAGAAGTCAGGGACTGTCTGCCTTGTTCACCATTTCTTCCCCAGCACCTGGAATGTGCCTGGCACACGATAGACGCTCAATAAATCTCAGCTGAAGAAATCAATCAAGTGCGCCATTGCCCCAAATAGAAAATCTGTCCTGGGGCCACCTGGTGGCCCAGTGGTTATGTTTGCGTGCTCCACTTTGGTGGCCCAGGGTTATGCAGGTTCGGATCCTGGGCACAGACATGGCACCGCTGGTCAAGCCAGGCTGAGGCAGCATCCCACATAGCAGAACCAGAGACAGTCAGGGCTAGGATATACAATTATGTACTGGGGGGCTTTGGGGAGAAGAAGAAGAAAAAAAAAGAGTATCGGCAGCAGATGTTAGCTCAGGTGCCAATCTTTAAAAAAAAGAACTTAAAAAAAAAAGAATGAGAACTCAAGAGATTTAAAAAAAATTAAAATTAAAAAAAAGGAAGAAAGAGGGCCAGCCCGGTGGCACAGTGGTTACGTTTGCACATTCCACTTCAGTGACCCAGGGTTCGCCAGTTCGGATCCCGGGTGTGGACATGGCACCACTTGGCAAGCCATGCTGTGGCAGGCGTCCCACATATAAAGTAGAGGAAGTTGGGCACGGATGTTAGCTCAGGGCCAGCCTTCCTCAGCAAAAAGAGGAGGATTGGCGGCAGATGTTAGCTCAGGGCTAATCTTCCTCAAAAAAAAAGAAAGAAAGAAAATCTGTTCAAAATTGGGCCTGTATTGTATACTCTTTGCTATAACAGATCTGTTATTGGTTTGGCGACATTTATCCAAGACACTTTCTAAAATTATGCTTGATCCCCATTCCCTAAAGTTAGAAGTAGCCTCCTCTTCCCTGATTGTTAGCATTCTGGGTCATTTCAGGCAGAACCCATGAAAATACCATTTTAGCTTCTTGAAGCCACACTCAGGGCAGAAAGTGTGCCACCAGCTGCCCTGAGGGTCAGCGCCGCCCTGGCTAGAGTCCTTTCACCTCCTCTGCTTTGACAATGGCAACTTTTCTCCCCAGAGGCGCTCTTCTCCGCCCTTCGACCTTGGAGGGAAGCTGTCAGTTGTTATCTATAAGCCTTCATCATTAACAGAGAAACCAAACTTTTCATCAGGAGAAGCTAAACGGCTTTCTAAGACCAATAGCTGTTTAGCTCTTTAGAGCCAGAAGAGATGCTCTATTTTACTCCATTATTTGTTTACATTGCTTGGGGTTCAACAGATGATGCTATGAATTGTAATAATGCTTATTGCCTTTTCTGATTTTAAATATAACACATTTATTTTGTTTTGATCATTGGTTTATCTCTGGCATATAGTAGATGCCCAATAGCTAATTGTTGAATGAATGAATAAATGGTAGATAATTTGAAAAGAATTCAGAAAAATTTAAAGAAAAAAACCTTGTAAGCTTACTTCATGGAGATAAACTATGTTGTTATTTTTATATATTTTCTCTTCCTCATTCTTCGTCTTTTCTCTTTTTGTCTTTTTGTCTATAAATAATTATAGATATGTTTTTGTTAGGATTTTTCATTCTCAGTGCTAATTTAAATTAATGTTTAAATAAAGGAATGCATGCAGTGAACAATGATACATATTAAAATATAAATTTATAGTTTTTTTCACTTTATTATTATGATGATGAAATACCTTTGGCACATGATAAATTGTGAATAGGACTTTCTAATGTTTGACGCTATTAAAATGTAATTCATATGAAGCGTATCCAAGCACATGAAGAAATCCAAGAGTATTGTTTCCTGCACAGAACATAGACAGCATATATAATGATAGTAGCAATGACATTTCTTCAGGTTTTGAAGCACAGGTATCCATTAATATACATCCAGCTATCCTCTTAAAAAGAAGAGGTTAAATTTCACTTCCAAATTCCAGCTTCCCCCCTAAGCCATTGCATTGGCTCTGCTGTCTCTTTATTTGTGCTTGTCGGCCCTTTTGAGCCCTACCATGCTGGGCCAACACTGGTTGATTTTTATCTTCTTCTGGTCATGTTTTAGAGTCTATCTAAAGCCAGACAAAATACTTGAGTTGAAAAACTTACTGCTCAGAAATGCAGTAAAACTTCTAGACTTTCCAGTGTAGTTACATTTTTAAGAAATAGCATTTTGGTTTCTAAAAAAAATTAGGTTCAAATATACATGGTTTGTGCAGTATGGGATAGTGATCCACAATCAATTAAAATTTTAAGGAGCCAGAGGACAGTTATGGTTGTAGAGCTGAGTTTCCACTTTATAGCTGAACTGCCTTCCCCACGGCCTGTCAGTGTGAACAAGCAGGTGAGGGCTGCTGCCCCCACACCCCCTTCAGCGCCCCTGGAACTCATGCACCGTGCTAGATTTACAAAGGAAAAAGAGACGACTCCCGCCCCTGAGGAATGCGCTGAACAATTACTCTCTATCGAAGCATAACGCAGAGGCTGAAAGCATAATTTCCGTAGAGAGACGGCCTGAACTGGCTCTACCACTTGGAAATGCCACCTTGGACAAGTTGCCTCCTTCTCTAAGCCTCAATTCCCTTATCTTTAAATTGGTTTCATAATACTCTCTACCTCACACGGTTGTGAGGATACATGATTTAATATGTTTAAATCACTTGGAAAACTGTCTGCCATGCGGGAAGTGCTCAATAAATACTAGCTAGCAGCTGTCATCCTCACCATTTTCATCAACATGGTCATCTTGATCCTTTCAACACAGAATGAGCCTTAGCATCAACAGGCCATTGAAGGTGACAGTCTCCAGGTGTAAAAACCTTCTTGAAGGCAAGCCTGGTGGCACAGCGGTTAAGTTCGCATGTTCTGCTTCGGCGGCCCGGGATTTGCCAGTTCGGATCCCGGGTGCGGACACGGCACCACTTGGCAAGCCATGCTGTGCTAGGCATCCCACATACAAAGCAGAGGATGATGGGCATGGATGTTAGCTCAGGGCCAGCCTTCCTCAGCAAAAAGAGGAGGATTGACGACAGATGTTAGCTCAGGGCTAATCTTCCTCAAAAAAAAAAAAAGACCTCCTTGAATCTTGTCTTGGGACTGACTCCCCAATTTCTGCCCCTCTCTCCTATTTTCATGGCTTCCAACTCTCCAGCCCTTTTCTCTCTTTCATAAACTTACCTTCTTTCTACCGTGTGGCAACCTGAAGGAGGTAGATAGACCCTTGCACCCAAAATTTGTTTCAGATGTGAAAAACAATGACTCCACACACTTAGCAAAAGGGTAGAAAGAGTCTTATTACTCACATAATGAGGTTTTCAAGAGAGAGCAGGACGGGCTCTCAAGCAGGTCTGAAAATGGCTTGAGAGAACAGGGAGAGGCGACTGGCTTGAGGGTTTATGGTGGTGGCAGTGTGGGGCTGGCGTGAGGGTTCCCTTGCACACGGCAAAGAGTGCATGGTTTGAGTTTCGCTTGAGTGCCAAAGGAGGGGCTGGAGAGCTATCAGAGTCAAATGTCGAAAAAGGAGTCAGGCACTTTGTTACGATATCCAAGGTGAGGGCTCCTCACGTCTCAGGCAGCGCCATCCTTCCTGGTTGGTAAAGGGAGCTCTTCCGGACCCACAGCTTCAACCACAGTACCGCCCCTTGGCTCCCCTCCCCAGAGAACCACAGACAGCACAGCATGTGTCCTGCTTGGTTGCCAAATGAATAAATAAATAAATTGTTGTTCAGAAAATTGTGAGTAGAGAAAGGACCCTATTATCTAAATTTATTTTAAGACTTAAAACCACATTCATTAACAGTGTCTTTCTTTATGAAGTACTTTCACAGCTCTTCCTTGTCTCTTTTAATCTCACAATAATTATATAAATCTATAACATGGGAGTTATGGGTATCCCACTACAGCTGCAATCAAAACTCTCAATTGCACACAGTAAAAAGTGAGGCTGTGATATGAGTAATACAAGACAATGAGTAGCTTAAAAAATAATGTCTGTTTTGACTTTAGAATACACTATGTATCTTCTATTACCCTTGGTAAGGAAATTATTTGATATTCCTGGAACGCATGTCAGCTGATGGTGAGAGAGACCTCAGAGCAGGGAGGGAAGAGAAGGCACTTACGGGAGAACAGAAGAGTCAGCGTGGGCTGCCAGGCCTAGGCCTTGGGCTGGCGGCCTGAATGTTGACCTCACCCGTCTCATCAGTTTGCCATCTCGGGTCTTCTAAGAAACTACTACTGAGACTAGCAGAAGGGTTCTCCAACTTTGCAACGCCTATGATTTTGTTACAATTTTTAACCTACAGTCCCTGTATTTGGTTATTTTTTTGCAGATTTATCACAGATAAATATATGGTGTCCTGACACCCTGAAATGATAAAAATAGTAAAACAGTCTACCAATACGCCTTCCTTCCACCTGTCTGGGAATCCGTACCTGTCTCGAGCCCAACCTGGGATCCACTGATGTAGTAACTACTGTGAGTCTTTTCCTCTAGAGGAAATGTCTCAGGTCACTCCTTATAGCTAGTAAACGGTTTATTGACTATTGCATGCGGTCGTTAGCCAGGTTTTGCACACTTGCCCACTTGCAGAAATGCTGCAAACACAATATATTTTGGAGAAAGTTCTTTAAAGGCCATCCCACAAAATATAATTACCATTCATTCCTGAACAGCAGGTATGAAACGGCAGGGGGATCTCTGACGCACATCACTGAGCAGCCTGCAGTGAAGTTAGTTCAGGAAACACTGATGGAGCGCTAGGCCCAGGCCCTGTGCTAGTGCTGGGCAAGCGAGGGGAGCATGTTGAGTCCACGTCCCCAAGGAGCTCGCAGTTCACTGAGTGTCTTATTTCCATGAAGGAGCCTGTTCTAATAAAAACTTCGGCTTTTCCTCACAGGTTGGTACAATAGGCTTTTCATCAACTTTGTGCTGAGGAGGCATATTTTCTTCTTCATGCTGCAAACCTACTTCCCGGCTGTGTTGATGGTAATGCTTTCGTGGGTGTCATTTTGGATTGACCGAAGAGCTGTTCCTGCGAGAGTTTCCCTGGGTAAGTCTTCCCATGCCTTTGTGAAATGCTAATAAGGAGACAGGTCGTGGCAGAAGGTAAATAAGAAAGTGATAAGTGGAGAGGAAAAGAGAATGATGGTTTAGTGGGGATGCTCAGAGATGTGCACTCAGGTCACGGTTCGCATCTTGACAGCCTCCAGGGCAAATTACAATTGCACTTTTGCCTCGGGACCCCAGAGCTTAGGTATGAAGGCCACACTGACTGACCAACGCCTGGGTGATAGTAAGGAGGGAGGATGAAATTATGAAGCGTGAACAGCCTCACCTTACGAATCCGTCTCTTCTCCCTTTTGCGGAAACTCCGCTTCCCTTGCCCAGGTCCATTTCATTTTGCATCACAAACCTTTGCATCCTAGAAGAAAGAACCTTCAAACTAATTCACGCTATCCTGTCTGTATCTTAATAAATTACTTTAGTGGGGGATGCTTGAATTTGGAAACATTAGTGCTATTTAGAAATAGGAGCTTTAACCTAAACTCCAAAATTGGAATCAACCGCAGTGGAATTTTAGGTATTGTGGCATTTTAGTTGGCAAGAGATTTCAAGTGAGGAGACATTGCCAGCCTCATTCAGTCACCACACCAGTGTGATTATCTACTTCACCTAGCATGTTATACGCCACTGTCATACATACCGGTTTATGGGAACCATTTCAGACCCACTCAGCAGTTATTGAGTCCTTGCAGAGTGGAAGGGGCCAAGCCAGGCGTTTAGATAACATGCTACTTGAAGAGGACTCAGGAGTCAACCTCACTTGCCCTCTGGGCTGGTACAGGGCAGAACTCCCTCATTTCGGCTGATGCTCTTTCACCTGTAACTCTCTATCCAGACAGAAGATTGTTTTAAGTGGTTCACAATCATTATAATTATCACCCAATTCATTCCAGAAAGGGTGATTTCTAAGTTAATGTTCACAAATTGTATGCATACATACTTCAAAAAATCATTTGAAAGACATAATTTGTCATTAATATTAATAATTCCTCGCCCCCCTTCCCCTATTAAAAGCTTCAATCTGAAAGCATTTGAGGCTTGAGTATCTTCAAGGGAAAAAATACCATCTGAATTAGTAATTAAATTATTGTGGCTGTTCCTTTGTGTCGGAGCAGCCTTGGGCTGACCTCAGTGAGGCCGTGGGGCAGCGTCGACCCGGATGGGACAGCAACGACACGTTTCCAGCTCTCGAGACAGGATGAGAAAGACATTCTGTCTCTAAAGGTTTACGAACATGATTTTCAGTAGGATTCCCGAAGCTGACTGCTCAGCTCTTACACTTTGAAAATGACAGCAGTGAAAGCTGGTTCCAGGGCAGGTGGGATGAATGCAGAACACTGAAATGCATTGAAGTTGCCCCTGAAATTATGTGCTTCTTGCATCTACATCTGATCCCTCTGGGTTAGGAAATTGCTATCCAGATTTATATAAAATAGACAAACCAGAAGTGTCCCTCTCCCCTCCTTTTTATTGTTTTTATTTATTTTTTTAAAGATGTGCTGCCCTTTTTGGGTTTTTTTTTGTGTGTGTGAGTAAGATTGGCCCTGAGCTAACATCTGTTGCCAATCTTCCTCTTTTTTTTCCTCCCCAAAACCTCAGTACATAGTTGTATATCCTAGCTGTAGGTCATACTAGTTCTTCTGTGTGGGATGCTGCTGCAGCACAGCTTGACGGGCCGTGTGTAGGTCTGAGCCCAGGATCCAAACCTGGCAAACCCCAGGTGCTGAAGCAGAGTGTGCAAACTTAACCACTGGGCCACAGGGCTGGCCCCTCTGCCCCTTTTTAGTAAAGAGACCTGCAGTATTCCTATAACACAGCTTCCTACCACCCTCCAGTTCTTTCAAAGATGCTTTGCCCTCTGCTTTTCTGGCTCTTCCCAAATGCTGTCTACCTGATTCTCCAGAGGGCCCCTCTGACTATCCATCTGTCTGTCCCACTTGTCTTTTCTCAGTTGTTCCCCTCCTTCACTTCCTCTGAAGCTTGGACATTATTAAGCATCCTCTCCAAATCCAGGAGCAGTGCAGTGGTCAAGGGCCCAGCCTCATCTTCACCTCCTGAGGTGGCTGTGAGCATGAAATGGGAGCATGCATGTCAACTGCCTAGGCTGATGCCTGGCCCACAGGGTTTGATAAAACCAATCAAACAATAAATTCGTCTTCATTGCTCTGCACTAGTCTGGTTTTTCTCTTCCTTTAGACTTTTCTTTCATTTCTCTTTCCCACTTTTTACTTCTTCCTTTTGCTTCTTAAGTCTGGGTAATTCCCTCCCAAAGCTTTGCTCAGTTTTGTTTCTCTCAACAACTGGAACAAGCTCCTTGCTTCCAATGACTGTCCCTATGAAAGTAAATCCCAAATCTGTGCCCTTATCTCAAATCTTGGTCTCAAGTCCCGATGGTGTTCCCAGCTGCTGCTGGATTTCGCCTGCAGGCACTCCACGTGTTCCAAACCAAACCGAGCCGACTGCTATTCCCCCCACACTCAGATCCCACTTATTCTCTGGACTTTCCTCATTCTGTTAAGGCCCCCAATCCATTGAGGCTTTCAATTTGAGCCTTCAGTTCCCTCCTTAGTCCCTGCCAGTGGTTATCAAACTCTGGTCTTAGGACCCACGTACGCTCTTAAGAATTATTAAGGACTCAGAGAGCTTTTGTTTTTGTGGGTTACATCTATCATTACTAGCCAGGGTGGATATTAAAACAGAATTTTTAAAAATACGTATTAATCCACTTAAAAATAGCAATAATAAACTCATTACAAGTTAACATAACATATTGCATGAAAAAGTAATTTTTTTTCTAAGCCAAAAAAATTTGGTAGGAAAAGTGGCACTGTTTTACCCATTTTTGCAAACCTTTAATGTCTGGCTTTATAAAAGGCAACTGGATTCTCATCTCTGGTCCTTCGTTCAATCTGTTGCACTTGGTTTTAGTTGAAATATAGGAAAATATCTGCAGTTGGAGAAAGAGTCGTATTTTGATAGTCTTTCCAGATAATTGTGCATAGATTTCTTTGATGTTGCCCCAAACCTCAGCAAGTAACAGCTTCTTAAAGGTTAGTTGCAATGTGGAATCTGAAATGATACCAGTGAATTTTTTTACTCTATTTGATTAAAATCTGTTGATCTATCTGACACTGACTAGATCTTTTTACCGTGCATTCGTCATTTGAAAATATCGATGCACCAAGTTATACAGATCTTACAAATGTTTACATAATTCATTACACAATATCTAAATAATCCCATTCATCAATATCACCACTAATCTCATCACAGAGTGTTTGAGCGTTGGGAAGCTCTCAAGCTCATACTAATGGATACAAGTTTAACAACACCTAGTTTGGGCTTGAAAGCTCAAATTTTATCATTTGTCAAGAAATACCATTACTTATTTTCCTTGAAGTGGTAGGTCTACTTCACCAAGTTTTGAGAAAATGTCTGCCAAATACCCAAGTCGAACAACCGTGGTTTGCTGTCAGCTGTTCTTCTGAAGGAAAGTGGTGTTCCAGTTAAAAACGTCCGGCTGTCAGCTCAGGACCCAGCTGCTGGAGCACTTTTCCTCAGGACAGCGTTGTACTTGCATGCGCGGAAGTGCTTTCCACATCCTTCTCATCTCACCAACCACAGTGTTTCAAGGGCATTAACACTCAAGAGCTGTAATTTAATACAATTAATTTTGACCAATTTTCTTTATGATGAGTGTGGGAGCTGAGGAACACAGGGGCCACGCGCGGGTCAGCTGGCCGCTGCTGCCCTGGTCCAGCTGGGGCAAGAGCACTTCTTCCCACCAGTGCTTTATCACCATCAGTGCAGTGTCAACATAGTGAAAAAGGTTAATAATGTCTTAGTATTGTTAACAAACTCATTTCACTACACGGACCCTTTGAAAATGTCTTGGAGACCCCAAGGGATCCACTGAGCACCCTCAGAGAATGGCAGCTGTAAGGTATCTAACTCTGAGAGTCAGCCTTCTCAATAAAAAGTCCTCAGAGATGCTTATCCTGGATTCTCCATTCCTCCTGCCTTGACCAGTGTGGGGCCCTTGTTAACCTTCCCCTGGGCTGCCCAAATAGACCCCTATGTGCCCAGGCCATCCTGCAAGGCTTTGTGACATCAGACCTGGGGCAGGGGGAAGGGAGCAGAAATGCAGCCCCAGCTCCATGGGACATGGTTTGGGGTAACATCCTCTAGAGAGAGGCTGCCTTTTACTTACTGCACAAAGCTCTAGCCTGGGCTTAAGGAGGGCTCGCAATTGCTCATTTCACCTCCCGTTCTTCTTGCCCCGGTTCAGCTCTGCCACCAGAGTAATGTCCCTAAAACGCAATCACGGTGCCCTCACCTCAAATGCCATTGGAGTAAACGCTATCAGTTTGGATTCCGAGGGGTCCCCTGAGGGCTGTCAGATGAAATACAGGACACTTGGTTATATTTTAATTTTGGATAAGCACCAAATAAGGCTTTACTTTAGGTATTATCCCAATACTGCATGGGGCATACTTATACTGAGACATTATTCCTTGTTTATCTTGAACTTCTCATTTATCTGGAATTCAAATGTAACTGACTGTCCTGTGTTTTTATTTGGTAAATCGTGAACCATACCCCTGCCCCAATATACTTGCCCTGAGTTTCAACCAATTTGCGTATTCAGTGTTCTCAAACAGACCCCCGTGCCTAACTGCTTACCTCACCTCCGTGCATTTGTTCTGGCTCTCACTCTGCCTAGAATGCCCTCCCTCCAGTCAAACGTTGGCCATCTCTCAACAGCCAGAAGCCTTTACTGATGGCTCCAGGCAGACATGGTCTCTCCCGTCTTTGAGCCACATGGCACGTTGTCTCTCTCGCTTCCACTGTTTTGAGCTTAGCTGTGGGGTGGGTTGGTGGCTTATCCTATCTCCTCTATTAGAATTTGAGTTCCTTACGGACAAGGATCATTATTACCCTCATTTTTGCACCTGTAGTGACCAGCACAGTGCCCTGCACACATTTTGTGCTCAATACGTAGTTGTTAAATTGCCAGTGGTTAGCCCACCACTTTTTTAATAGCTGTATTTCAGTTACTAACTGAAAACAATGATGATTCATTGCTGGTTAAGACCCTTCCACATTTGTCGTGTTTCAAATAAAGGACAATAGAAGCCAATCAGCACAGAAGTGTCCATTGCGATTAGGCAATTCTCATAGAGATAATAACTATCATGACTTGGAATGTGTCATGGGCTACAAAACCTATTCCATCTTTCTGTTGTTCTGGTGTGGAGAGAGCGAGACTATTCTGAAGCTGCTCAAGGGTGTGTTAACCCTCCTGGAAGGTGGAGGAGTGTTGTGCTTTCTTCTCTCCCTTCTATCTCCCTTCTTCTTTCCTTGCCTCCATCTCGCTTGGCCCTTCTGCATGGGGTGTGCCATTCATGTACAATGTATTTAGTAGTGGGATCATTTACCAGGAAACACACGTGACAGAGAAAGGCAACTCAAGCTTGCAGGCATGTAGTCACCCACAAAGAAAAATGTCTAACGGAGGATATGCCATGTACCTGGAGAAGTAAATACTTAGGAGCAATTCACTTAACCATCAGAGAGGTTACCACAACTTCTAGGTAGTGGACTCCGGCGCACCTCTGTGGGATGATGGTTGTTGGATTCTGGTCGTGGAGCAGTGTTAGGATATCCAGCCTATCTTCCTTTCCCGTACATCGCTTAATATTTTCTTTCTGCCCAGGTCTACAGGGAAAATGTTTTATTCATTTAAAGGTGAAAGTAGACACCTCTCCCTTCAAAAGAACCACCCACAACACGGCTACTGCAGGGCAGAAACCGACTCCACGGTTCTGTAAGTGATGCCCTGGGCCATCACACTGGTCGACAAGCCTCTCCATTATGCACAGGACGGCCAATGAGACACAGGATGAAGAACTCTCCCCAAACTGAAGTGTTCTTAGGACCTCACACGTGTCCCTGAGTGTTAATATGTGAGACTGTGGGGGCTCAGGGGAGCTGAGTCCCCAGGCCAAACTAGCTATTGTCTCATCACACTTTCCTGACCATGCACAGCAATGCCAGTAGGTGGGAAGTCATTTTCTAATCCCAAGACAGGACCTTCCTTTGACTAAATGGTCATTTCACATAATTCACAACTCCCTTATTGAGTTGTTAACTTAGTGGATTTGGAAGGAATACAATTTGTCAAGATTAGTGCATTTCAAAGGGGTGGCTCAAGACATAGTGAGTGTGTTTAATGCAGCTGTCTTAAGACTCCTGACTCTCAATGCTGAGTTCTAGGAATTTATGTGTCAGTTTTCTCATCCTTCATTCCCTGTAGTCAACAATCCCTCCTTCTCACTCTCTGTTTTATTTTGTTTTTCTTTTTATTTTTTGGTGAGGAAGACCGTTGCTGAGCTAACACCTATGCTGGTCCTCCTCTATTTTGTATGGGGGACTCCACCACAGCATGTCTAGACGTGTAGGTCCACGCTCAGGATCCAAACCTGTGAACCCCAGGCCCCCACAACAAAGCGCACAAACTTAACCGTATGCCACCAGGCCAGCCCCTATTTTTTTTTTTATTGCTCATTTTAAACAAGGAAAATCTAGAATTCTTATTTCAAAATAAAACTACAGTAAATTAATTGGAGTGAGCACCCTTTTAAGGAAAATGACTGATAGTTTATTGCTCTCTGGCAAATATAGATAATGCAATTTCCTTTTATTGGCCAACAGCCTTTGATTTAAGACACATGACAGGATCTGTCTGCAGGTAAACTCCTGTGTTTGTTCTAAACCCTTACTTTGTCCATTAAGCCCCATGTTACTGTCTGTTGAAAAAAATCAAGTTCTATCTTCCATATCTTTGAAAAACCACTAAGAGAAGACACTTTTAAATTTTAAAACTAATGAAGTAAGCTACTAAGTAGGAATGTTAGTTTAGATGCATTCAGTTTTAGGAGTGAAATCCTGAAGAGAACAAGCCTCTTGGCCTGTTGAAAAGCACAAAGTCCCTTCACGCTTCCTGACATCATTCTAAACTCAGTCTCCTAGCATCTTGTCTCAGAGATGCTCCAAACACAGAGATTGGTTTATAATCTTAAAAACAACAGGAATTCTCTTTTCAGGCCCAGAATGAGAGGCAGCAGGTTTGCATGTAAACAGCTTGGGTCCTACACTCAGAGAGAAAGGTTTCACTCCTGCTCCTGACAAAATTCGGAGCAATTACTCTCAGCTCATATTTCTTTCCTGCAACTTGTGGCTAATAGTATTTACCTAGGTTTGTGGTGGGTAAACATTCAACACGAGAAAGCAAGTTTTATTTAATCATCTTGGCTTCAGCTACACACACACCTGTAAGGTTAATAAAAATTTCACATCTCCATATTTATGTAGCAAGGAATGCAAACAGTGTTGGCTGATATGCAGATTGTTGACATTACATTGTAGAGAAACCTGGGACTCAGTGAGATGGTGGCTGCCTTTAATGAGGAGAGCTGGAACAGCATTAGGGTTCTTATTCTGCAGTCCAAAGCAGTGGGAGGATGCGATTCCGGCTCTCCCACAGTGACTGTCCAATTGCCAAGTTGTGTTGGTCTTGATCATACAAACTACAAACAGAAAAACTTAATTTAAAATCGAATAGCTCTGTAGAGTTGTGACTGTCTTTGGTACGGGCCTCCCTCAGAGGAGACCCTTGCAGACTTATTACAGACGTGTGTTGGTGAAGCCTGTGCACATTCTGCGTCTGAGCCATGAGGAGTAAATCACGCTGCTCTTCCTGCTGCTCAGACTCTGTCTGCTGACATTAAAATGTCCTCACAACTTATAAAAATCATTAAGGATTCCATTTGCGCCTCCCTGGTGGGAAGTTAAGAAATAAATCCGTGCCAGCCAGTGTACATTTCAAATATTTACAATATGATACTTTCTCTCCAGGTGGTGCTCTTGCAGCCTCCCTCTGAGAAATTAGTGTAGACACAGAAGAGGCCCCCCAAGACCAGCATTTTATTAAGGAAAGCTCAGAGTCACTTCTTTCTCCATTGTCCCCCAGAACCCTGATCTCATTACCCTTGATGCTCATGCCAGAGAATAAAGAAGGGAAAGAGAAGAAAGAGGAAAAGGAAGGAGAAGAGGATGGCAGTGGGAAGCGAGAGGAAGGGAAGAGGGGTGAAAGGGAGGCGGGGGGAGGGAAGGAGAGGCAGTGACGGGGGAGGAAGGGAGAGGCCGACAGGGAAAAAAGTAACTGGCATTTGGCATTTGCTTAGTAAACAGACACTGAGCTGAGCCTCCCCTAGCATGCCCAGTCTCAGTCTCAGCTGAACTGCAGTTTCGGTAACAAGGCACAAAGCAATAGCAACAATGATGGCTTGTAAGTATTCCATGTGAAAGAAAAACATGGAGAATATCATTCTTTAATGCTACTCAAGACCAGTCCCTGACAGATGGAAGATTAAAGGTTGACGTGAAGACAATTTCTTAACAGTAAAAGTCGTGAAAGGATGGGGAAGGGGAGTGGAAATGGTTTTGGAATTTCTTTCCTAGAAGAATATTTTAAAATTGAGTCCGTTTTACCTTTCTGAGAAGGTTAGAAGAGGAGCATGTGAGGGCAGGAAGCACTGAGTCCCTCAGACCTGTCTGACTCTGTGAAGCCTTTAGAAGGAGGAAGGAAACATTATGGACAACAGGAATGAGGGCAAGACAAGGAGGCTGGAAGAGAAATCCAAGATCTTCTTGCTTAGGCTCACGCTGTGAACTAGGTTAACAAGCAGGATTCCTCCCGCTTGGATCACCAGATATTGTTCTGGAAACGTGCCCTCTGTAATCCAGCACCAGATCCTGGCACTGAATGGTTACGTCACTGAGCTCATCACTGTTCTCCAATGGCAGGAATCACCACGGTGCTGACCATGTCCACGACCGTCTCCGGAGTAAGTGCCTCCATGCCCCAGGTGTCCTACGTGAAGGCCGTGGACGTGTACCTGTGGGTCAGCTCCCTCTTTGTGTTCCTGTCAGTCATTGAATACGCAGCTGTGAACTACCTGACCACAGTGGAGGAGCAGCACCGATTTGAGAAGACAGGGAAGGTACTGCCCTGCTTTGACCCTCGGGTCCCGTCTGCAATGTGAGAAAGATTGTCCTCATCTATGTCCCTCTCCTGACAGCACTGGGGCCCTTGAATTAAGCCCGTTTGCCTTGGCAAGATGCAAGATTACGTGGTGGTAACAATTTAACATTGAACTTTATTCTCTTGCTCTATGCTGGCTGGTTTCTCAGCATCCTCACTCAACTCTGCCAGGAGTTTAGTGTGAGGGGTTTCTCTCAGAGTGCTCCTCCCCATTGGCTCTGTCCCTTGAAAAGAAGAGGTTGCTTCAAGTAGATGATGACAATGACAATGACAGCTAACATCTAATGAGTATTTATTACGTGTTGGTGTTGTGCTAACCACCTAATGTACATTATGTCATTTAATTTTCAAAGTAACCCCAAGAGGTCGGTACTTTACCGCCCTCATTTTACAGAGGTGAAATAGCAGATGGTCAAGGTCACGCAGCTCAAGGGGAATCAGGATTTGCTTCTGGGTCTTCCTGCTCCAAAGGCTGTGCTCTCCACCAATACATGATATGTTTCTCTCCACCCAGAGCTAGGACTGATTTTTCTCTTCTCGTCACTCGGGACAGTGGTAAAGCCTAAAGGGAGGCTCTTCTCCCCACAGTATATATACTGGGAATGAGGTGCCTTCTGGGCACTGAATGTTACCACATGTCTCTGGTGACATTGCTTAATAAATATGGATAGATGGACCTCCACTGCTTCACTTCACAGAGGCTGGAACACCAGTGCCCCGTTATTAGGAGAACTGACATAAGAGGTTCAGAAACCCAACTGATCAAATTAATTCATTTGCTAGCCTACACTTGAGACTACACATGCACACACACACACACACACAATTTTAATGCCATACGATCACATTGGTTTAAGAAATTCTTATATGAGCATTTATACACACCCAAAATATTACTTAACATTTTTTGTACTTCTGGTGCGAACGTTTCATCCTTTTCAGAGTATTTTTATATCCTCTTCTCCCAGTGAACCCTCATATCAGCTCCCTGATGTAGGCCTTGCAGACACTATTATCTCTATTTTTAAGATGCAGAGGCAGAGTTTTAGTGAAGTAAAGTGATTTGCCAAAAGATTCACAGTCAACAGAGCTGCACCTGCAACTCAGATCTGGAATGCGAACTCCATTCTTTCACGTCCTTTGAGTGAAGGCTGAAATAGGATCTGATTTTGCTTTATTGCAGACACTTAAGTTTGTTTGGTTGGCAGCATATATGTGCCCCTGTCACATACATAGCCCCAGTGACTGCCGTGCAGGTGGAGCTTTTAGACAAGCATGCAGCAAAGGTGTGTGTGCATCGCCTGGATTTGTTAAGATTTCCTTTCAGCAGATCTGGGTGGGACCCGAGAGTCTGCATTGCTAACAAGCCCCAGATGCTGCCGATCCCCTGCCCACACTGTGAACAGCAGAGATCTAGACAATCTGTGAGTGAAAGGTGACAGAGAAAAACGTGTGACAAGGGAAAGAACTTTGCTGTTCTTGTTTTGTTTCATTTTTTATGTGTGGAATGCTTAACCTAAGAAAGAGGCTCTGAAATAATTTTGGCCCACCTCCACCTAGTGCTTTGACTTCAAAGTCTCTATGTCTCCTGCCCCCACCTGCCACGCTACACACCTGCTCGCCCAATCTCAATTCTTTCTTCATTCACTGGGATTGTACAGTCTTCTGTGTATCTCTAAGAAGAGATTCTTTGGAGTTATCAATCATCATTCATTTTTAAAATTATTTTTTGTTGTAGTTGTGGTGAAACACATATAACATAAAACTTACCGTCTTAACTGTTTTCAAGTGTCCGGTTCAGCACCATTAAGTATATTCACATTACTGTGCAACCAATCTCCAGAACTTTTTCCTCTTGCAAAACTGAAACTCTGCACACATTAAACAACTCCCGTTTCCCCCTCGCCCAGCCTCTGGAAACCACCATTCTAGGCATTCTCCTTCAAAGCTACAATTATCTCGAAGAAACGTTCTACCTGCGATTCATGGAGTCGTGGGACAAAATGAAAGAGCACAGGATTCGGAGTCAGAAGGGGTGATGCCAAACCTCAGGCCACCACTTCCTCGCTGTGTGTTCCAGGCTAATTCTCCTAAACCTCGTTCCGCATTTGCAAAATGGTGGGATTTCTTCCCTATTTACCTCACACGGCTGTTGTGCAGATCAAGTGATATAATAAATGTCTGAAACTTTGCACACTATAAAGTACTTACACAAAGGTTAAGTTCTTATTGTGATTAGTACCCAGAGCATCAGCTCGGAAGGGACAGGAGTTTTCACAGGGATAGTGGGAACAGGCTGTCCAAGAGGAGAGCTCTTTAAAGGGACTGGATGCCCTGGTGAGGGGCAGGTGTAAGGATATGTCTCTGGGTTTGGGGCTAATCAATGGTACCTCTCTCCTCTATACCTGAGTTGGGAAACCAGTTTGAGAGAGAGAGATGAGAGCCAGACAGATGGATATGATGGTGTCACTTTTGTTATTGGTAAAGCCATTTGGAGAAAGTGGCTTAGATCTGTGAGCAGGAGGGCTGACACTTCATCACTGAATTAAATGTACTTACTTTCTTGGTCACTGGTGAAGCTAGACAATTGGGACCCTCTCTGGAAGGACAGTCTCCTTTTACCTTATTTCAGAGAATAAACCTGGACTCCAGTGCAGAGCTCAAAGGGAGGACTCAAAAGGGACTGAGTCACACATGCCAGTTCCTCCTCCAAACCCCTAAGGTGTTGTGGCTGGGGACAGTGAGAAAGGCCAGGAATGTTAGGTTCCTCCCTGTGAAACCAGGGAGTCAGGCAAAGCTCATTTCCTACCGTCAGACATGTCCCAACCACCCCGCAGACACCAAGAGCTGAGAGAACAGCAGGGCCTCGGAAAAAGTGTCCCTGGTGGTGGCCTTTGCCCAGAAAGGAGAAAGGAGGCTATTTTCTTTCCTATCATTTCACCCAAATATTTTCCCAATTCCAGGACTTAGAACTCAGTCCAAAACAGTCAAATCTGTATTTGAGATATAACATGCCTCAGCTATGTGCTTACTTGTAGGCTGGAGTGAAAAACTGAAGACCAGTTCTAAAACTGTTTCTATTGAAACAACCAACTTATAAACTTGTGGAAATCAGAAGCCTACTAGTAAAATTGTGTATTGCAAGATTTGATCAACTATATAGATAGTTCTCAAGTATCATCATGGATAAAGAAAATGGCACCCTTGCTTTTAAAAGATTACGTCCTCTTTAAGACATTAAAGACATTTTCATCAGGATAAAAAAGTGGATGTCCAGTGTGATGACGCAGCAGCGTTCTGGGTGGCTAGTGAGCCACTGTCCCTAGTTATACCCTCGGATCCAGAGATTAATGTATTATTCATGTTATTATTGGCTATCTGAGGTTAGTTACCGTCTTGATTTATTTCATGTTTATTTTGTCCATTTTCATTTTATTATGGAAAGTTTCTACAATTAAAATGAAAAGGGACAACATAGTTCAGTGTGGGTCTCTGGGTAGTTTACTGACCACACAAAATAGTCTCCATGTCTTCTGAATTCTGAATAAATTCACCCAGTAGTGGCCTGTCCCTATTTGTTCGTTTTTAACTTCCCTATAGATCAAGAAGTGATTTTGTGCTCTGAGAAAGCACCCAGTAACAGCCGCTTCCTAGACATGGCTCTGGACCAGCGAGAACCGCAGCCTCCCTCCGACTAAAACCTTAGAGGAGAACGGACTTCAGGCTCAATCTGGCACTGGAGCCGGAAAGCACCGAAATTCACTCCTTCCAAAAAATAAGCCAATTTCAAGTTGTTTGATCGGGCTGTGTTTTCAGCAAAAATGAGAAGGCTTGGCAATTTGCATTCTAGAAGAGCAGCTAAAATCATTCCCTACCCCCACCCCAGATTTATGCATAAATGGGTCACCAGATGATATTGTTCTGTTCTTGGACAAAAATACAGTGACTGGGCATACTGCTATGTTTTCTCTAAAGAGGAAAAGTATGTTGAAAAACAAGTCCAATTGGTTTATATTGCTCTTCTGATAAATCATATTCAATTTCAACTCACAGACTTATGGCAAACAATTCATACTGCTCAGAAACACAAGGGAAAACCCACAATAGTGTTCCCTCTGGGGAAACACACACTGAGTGCGACAGTCCATCAGGCCAGGATTAAATGAGAAACATTGACAATACCATTGTGTAACACTTATTTGTATAATGCTCAAATATCTCTATGGAAATGATTACAAACCTCACTAAATCTCTGTTAAAAACAGATCTCTAAAGATAATGTTTTCCGTACATTATTAAGATGATGTTTAGTCAGATACCAGAAGCAAAACCAGAATTCTGTTCTTTAAGCAAAACATTCTTAGCACTTATTGAAATTATCTATTTTTAAAATATGATTGTTTCGAGGGGCTGGCCCAGTGGCCGAGTGGTTAAGTTCGCGCGCTCCGCTGCAGGCGGCCCAGTGTTTCGTCGGTTCGAATCCTGGGCGCGGACATGGCACTGCTCGTCAGACCACGCTGAGGCAGTGTCCCACATGCCACAACTAGAAGGACCCACAACGAAATATACAACTATGTACCGGGGGGCTTTGGGGAGAAAAAGGAAAAACTAAAATCTTTAAAAAAAAAAAAAAATGATTGTTTCGATTTTTACTGTAATTTCTGCTCATAAAACCATATTCATGACTTACTAACAAGAATCTTTTCTTTAGGTTTCCAGAATGTACAATATTGATGCAGTTCAAGCCATGGCCTTCGATGGATGTTACCAGGACAGTGAGACTGACGTGGACCAGACTTCCTTTTCTCTACACTCAGAAGAGGACTCTGTGCAAGGAAGATGCACAGGCAGCCCCAGCGCAGATTCATCTCACACAAAGAGAAGAAAATCCCTCGGTGGGGGACGTTGGTAAAGCCATTCTGGAGAACAACCATGTCATTGATACCTATGCCAGGATTTTATTTCCCATTGTGTATATTATATTTAATTTGTTTTACTGGGGTATATATGTGTGAAGAGGAACTCCCCATGTACACAACTTGTTTTGGAGTCAGATTATGTTAAAAACAACAACAACAAACAGCTCTTGACTATAAATTGGACGGTACTAGACTAAACTGCACGTCGGCCAGTCACCTCTCCTGACCTAAGAAGACTTGAAGTTGACTGATTTCCATTTGGAAAGAGATTAAGGCCCTGGAAGAATCTGCCTCCACAAATAAGAGTCACGAGCGTACACACTATGGAAAACAGTTCCCATAGGGGAGGGCTTTGTAACTACTTCATCTGGGCCCTCCTTGCTTTCGAAAGGTAAATTTTCTGTATTTAACTAAGGAGTAAAGCTGGACTATGACAGTAATTCAAGGGGAGTTCGTTCCTCCATGCTAGCCAACTCCCAGATTCCCTAACAGAGCTGAATCCTCCTGGGGAAGAACATCGGCGCTGAGGTGGCACCACGGACACACGCGCTGAGATTCCCACGAGGAGCCTTCCTCTCCCATCTCCAGTCGAGTCTTTTATCTTAGTTCACTATTAAGTTCCATATATTATTGAGTCCAAAGGGGACAAAAAAATCTAAACTTCACTCAGTCTTCCCATCCTAATGTTAAATTAATACACCAATCTTCAATAATAGCATCTTGTATTTTGTAGTTGAGGTATAGCTTTCATAGCTTCTTGGGAGTATTTAATTAATTAGTTACTTTATTTACCAAATGTTTCTTGACCTCCTTCATGTGCCAGGCACTTTATTAGGCATTATGTACTAAGAAACAAATACGGAATGACATTCCTGCCATCAGTGAGTGCATAGCCTAGCAGGAACGGTGAACTGGTAGTCATAATAAATAATAAATGTAATGGATGTTAAAATGGAGCTGTGTACACTGTGCCGAAAAGGGAATCCCAAAAGAAGGAAAAGAACATCCACGAAGGGACATGGACGCTAAATTTATATACAACTGAAGATGCTTCCAGACATGGTCTTCACTGAAAAATTGAATGAAATTTACGTTTCTCATAGTAATCTTTAGTAACTTTGGTTGAACGAAGGAAATCAGGTCACGTGAGTATTAAATAAATGTTTGTTAAGTAGAAAAACCTCCAATGATCAGCATTCCTTTGGTAGACTGGCAGTGTGCATGCTTTTTTGTTGAGTGTTTTGTGAAAAACATTTCATTTAGAGATAAGCCCTTGGTAGGAAGTATGAAATATTTCCTGTCCTATTTTGATTTCTGGGATTGGATTAAGAAAAATAAATTAAACAGTACATTACTTTCAGTGTATTGCCATTTATTTCACCATAAAGTAAACCAAAATGATTTGAATTATGTCATGCCAGGTGAAGAGACAAATAACTTCCTGCTTGTTTACCAATAACATTGGTTTGGTTCTTTGCTGTCAATGACATAGGGTTCTAGAAACTTATTTTCCTCTTTGGTGAAAAAGATTTAAAGGCAAATTCTTTCTCTATCATGACTTCTCTCATGGGCAGGCTAATTCTAGAATACTTCATTCTATTGTCTTAAACAACTTTTCCAGTTCTTTCAAAACTTTCCAAGGATTATGTTTTTCCAGGAAACTGTCCAAAATTGAGCTAATATAATTTACTTAAAGTCTTTTTCCATTTAATTATAGATAAACCATAAATAAATTTTAGAACTATTTGCTTAATATGACTTCAGAGGGATAGTATTTTTGTGGAATTATATTTTCAAAATACAGAACAAATTAATATCCTAAGTGGTTCTTTGGGAATTTGTAGCTATTATTTAACCAGAGTACTACAGCTGGATTAACACTTCTGATTCTGACATACTCTGTGTCTAATTGATATAACCAAAAAAAAAAAATGGACAAATCTACAAATGAACAGAAAAATCTACACTGTTCCCTTCTTCCAGTTCTCTGGTTCTTCAGACATTGCTGTTTTTCTTTTACTTTGACCTATAATATTCAGAATGTCTAATGCTGCCCCTGGGCATATTCACTTCACAATTTTAAATTAAACGCATCACTGAATACCTTTGGCGATCTAGGTTAGAGTGATGGGTCTCTGTCACACTACACATATACTCAGCATTCCTCTTGAGCAGCATTCATGCACAATTCTTGGCCAATCAAACATAACTTGTGTTAATGTCTAGAAACATGGTCACTCCATTTTTCAGCAATAAATGTCTAAAACATGTTTACTGCTCAAGAGAATTATTAGAGCATTCAGAATGAGCTCCAAGGATTTTAGCCAATTTTTTTCTTCTCAGATCAGTGGCTTGTGAAGACTGTGAAGACAGAGCTGTTTCTGCGAGCTTCCCTTCTTCCAGTGAGCAACAAGTTTTCTGGTTCGGTTCTTATTTCAAGAACAATGAAATCAGAGTGACCTGGGAAATATATGAGTGACAGACAGTATATAATAGTTACCTCATTTTTATTTTTGCTTCATTTACTGATCACAATCTGAAACAGACTGTGCGTGATTGTTCACTGAGGGATAAGCTTGGATAAAATGCAAGGATTTGAGAAAATAAGCTGCTTTCCAAGATTAAGAAAAAGCCAGCCAGCTCTGTGAACTGCCTAAATATAGAAACAGGCTGTTTTATGGGGACTGCTCTGGAAAACCAATGAAAAAAATATATTTTTAACTTAATTTTACTGTTTTTGTTCTACTTGCAAAAGAAATACAATTTCATTATAAAAATTAAAAATACCAATTGGCAAAAAAATGTATAATCTCCTCAGAATTAAACAGTTAACATTTTAATGTATATTCTTAGTTTTTCTATGCATAACATATATTTTACCGAGGTGATTACTTTGTATATACTTTCACTTGTTAATTTAAACACTATCATACCAAACAGTGCGCTAGGATATGGTAACAAAGGGTGGACACTCTGACTTACTGAACTTACCTTCTATTCGGGAATGTGTGTAAATTATGCTATTTGTAGCCAGGTTTTCTTCTCTGGATCATAAACAACTTTTCTTTTTCAATTTGTTAATTTTTTTTTCATAAACAACTTCCTATGCCATTTTTTCCTGCAAACTAATTTTTGTACGCTGCAGAGCAGGCCACTGAATGTGCACCACACTTTAACCCATCTCTTGTGGGATAGCTGCTTCATTTCCTCTTGTGGGCTGCTATAATAGGTTGCCATTAGCAATATAAAGAACATTTAGAAGCAAAATCATCTTTGAAACAAATGAAATTTCTAGACATATCCAAATTTCAGCGTTTATTCCCTTATAAGAATTCCTGTTTGCCACTAGAATCTGCCATGTTAGAGTCAGATTCACTCACCTGTCTGTCCAGAAGCTCTGGGGTAGAAATACTGCAAGTGAAGAAATTATTTTATTTTTAGTTTATTTTTTCCCCAGACATTCATAGATGGGTATGCATACACTGGCATACGCTTCATATAAAAGAAGTTTTAGCATTACATTAAAGCCGTCCTATTTACTGAAACCCTGCTTCCTCTCATAACTGTTATCGCCACTACAAGCCTTCTTTGTAAGTAGGAGAGTAACTGAGATTGCAAATATTTGCATGAGTTGCTACAAAATCATAATTTATGGCTACATTGTCTTAATCCTTGCAGGTGAGTTAGTTTTCATGAGTAAGGTCTATCATTTTGAACTGTGCCACTCATAAGCCAGTTCAAATCACAAACACACCCACACATATACACAATTTTTTTTAACGTGGAGACTAATGAGGAAAGGAATTATATCTAATTCTATAATCATTATTAAGGTCAAAATTCCAATGAGATTAAATAACACCCTCAGAGAAGCCACAGAGCAGAGGTAAGGAAATTGCTATTTCAGCTACGATTAACTACAGTTCTGTACCTGGTGCTGCTGTTTTTCCTGGCAGGGCCTCAGGAAAGCCGTCAGTGCTCCACTCCAACTACCTCGTTTGTGGAACGGAGCCACCTACTCCTTTCTTGTAAACATTGCTTTCAACCACTTGATCAGATCGTAAAATCCTGCTTCATTTCAAAGTCATATCACTTTCCAACTGCAATTTGACTTCCCTGGATTAACAAAGATCTTGAACATTTTTTTTTTCTTGTAAAGAAACTGTGACAGACAAAATGCACTGGACAATCAAGGAGATGATTCTATCAGGCTACTGCAATAGGAAGGGCATTCGTTAATGAGAACGTCTCAAAGTAAAAGAAGGGGGCCAAGAAATCCAAAGAGGCAAACAGGAGTCCTGTTTCCTGAGGAAGGGCAGAGGTGGGTCTTACCTCAGAACACACAAGAGCAAGGTGGTCATTTCTCGGAAGACAAACAGTGGGGGGATTTTTCGATTCTTGCTACTTTCCAGGAACCCGGGGCTTCAGATAAAGCTCAACATTGTCAGTTGTTCTTCCATTTCAATCCACTGATGGATCATAATGCTTTTTGGTCAATGATGGGATCAAGTGTGCAAGATAGATTTCAGCCACTCAGAAGAATTACAGTAGTTTTCTTTTGAATATATTGATATTTAGCTTGTTGTAGGAAACATTGAACTATATTTTATTATCAGTTAGGTCATTCGAAGGATGAGATATTACTTTTAATCCTAAGATCAATACAATTCATTATAGAAACTTATTTTCTGCAAGTGTGCTTCAAAGGCTTTCTACAAATTTGTGCTGCTTGCTAGCTGATGACTCCTTGCCCTAGGCAATCAAAAGTAGAGAAAGTTATAATGTCATTAGCAAGTATTTCTAAACCTATTGTGAAGTAATAAGATTTTCTGAAGTTTGATACACAAGCTTATGCCCTTTAAAACTGACACACAGTTTCTAATATTTCCAAGAAGACCAGCTAAGTGAACAAGGCATCCTAAGAAAGGAAGAGCTTGCACCCGCATCCAATTCTTCTCTGACCTCTTCGCAGAGCATTACTGCAGGTGTTCCAAGTGCTTTGCACTTTAAAGAAGTGTCATAAACACAAACCTACACAGCAAATACATTTTTAGGGCAATCACACCACCCAAAAATAACTTAAAACATGTCTTGTTAATTGGGTTGTATCTAATTGTTAATTATGTTTTGTTAATTAGGTTGAGTGAGGTCATGTTTAAATTAAATGTTTTTAGATAAATATGCAGATCAGGTAAACAGAAGAGAAAAAGAAACTTTTGTGAAAATGACCTCTAAGGCCTCAATTCCACTAATGAAGATAACACGAATTCTAATTCTAATAAAAGAAAAGACAAAGGCTGGAGCTGAAAATGTGGTTGATCCACAAAATAATTCCTTAAAGTCCCATAGCACATCTCTTGGGGCAAGACTTAGATTTGAATGTAGAATTAATTATATTTTATTATTTTGGATAATATCCTGGTCTAGATTAGTTCAATCAGATAATTATTGCTCATTTGTACAAAAGATGGGGTATCTTTGGGCAATCCAAGCAATTAATAGCATGTTGGTCACCAAGTAATCAATACAATATGCCATCGTGATTGAAATAATCAGCCCATTTCAAATTATTCAAGTTATTAGGATCACTTGATTCTCTCATAACACTATCACTTACTCCTTTTATGAGTGAATTTACTGGTGGAATTTCTGATGAGTTCAACTTGGTTAATGCAGGTTATCCATTTATTATATTGCATGAACCATGTGAAACAATCTGAACTTGTTGGGGGTACAGAGAGAAAGTGGCTTTATTTTTCATCAATCACTGTCCAACATGCTTAATTGTCTATTCCTTCTCCACCTTTCGCCAGCATCTCAGGTAGATCCCACAGCATTTTGGATACTTTGAGTCATCAATCAATAAATCCATCAGTCCATCGAGCACATACATAGATACAGACAGACAGACAAAACACTCACTTTAGTGATAGAGATTCATTCTCAGCATTAAAGCCTAGGCTGATTCAAGTCTCTTTTCCCTCCTCCCAGCTCAGGCCTAAACCCTGAGCTGAGGAAACTGTCCTAGGAAGCAGGGAGAATCTGCTCTTTAATACATACCCTCTCTCCCACCCTCCTCCATTCCACGAGGTTCAGGGGCAAGAAATGGATGGCGAGGTTAGGGAAAGATGTGGTGAAAGTCTTTTTACTTAAATGATACGTACTTTAGCTCTTTTGGCTCCTTGACGTCCTCTGGGTGGCAGGTAGGGCCAGCTTCATGGGCATGCAACCAGTGCCCTCACACAGGGCCTCACCCTTGGAGCTTCCTGCTCTGCAGTTGCCATCTTGAAACTCTTAATTATGTAATCTTTGAATTTGTTTTGCGAGTGAAGACTTTTGGAACAAAGGAGCCTGTACCAGGGCTTGGCATTCGCAGTTCTGCTTCCGGCCCTGTGGGATGGGTTCCAGACCTCCCTTCCCACTCCCTCTGCTCCGCCCCACCTGATACCAACGGCCCCCTCCGCCCCTGGCAGGAGTCTGTGCACAGGTGCAGTCAGGGTTGGGATGGGGCACACACGCCATGGCTTTTCCCCCGCCCTGGGCTGGCCCTGCCACGGAGTTTGGAGGGTGGCTGGACTGGAGCAAGCCTCCCATCCAGCCCCATCCGGGTAAGGAGCTGCCTGGCTGGGAGGCTGCAGGCTCCTGAGGTTCGCAGGTCTGCGGTGGGTTGGGGCCCTGACCAGGGCATCAGGAAGTCTGGTTTCCCCACCCCCGGCCGGGGCACAGTAGTGTTAGTCCGGCCTTCAGCAGGATGGGAATGTGGCAGCCTGAGGGCCACATGCTCCTGTGCATATGCTGGTGCAAGTGGCGCTGCAGGGTCCCCCAGGGCCCTGAAGTCTGCCTTCGCCTTTCAAGTCCCCCTGTGCTGGTGACAGCACGACATTAAATAGTAAATGAAAAACACCACCGTGATAGTGAAGAGAGAGACTGCAGAAGAAAGGAATTGTTATATATTTTAGTACCTTTAATGCACTTTTTCCCTACTTTCAGAACAGGGAGCTCCACATTTTCATTTTGCACTGGGCCCCACCAATTATGTAGCTGGCCCTGGGGGCAAGTGTTTGAATATTGAAGCTTTCAGGGGACATAGGGGGAGGTTCTTGTGGAGGGTCACGCTGCGGGTTCACTCACATTAACCTCAAGATCTCTGGCTGACCTCGTGTGACCCCACATCTTTCCTGTCCATGCCAGTGGACCCACCACCTCCTAATGCTTGGCTTTCCTCACCCGCTATGTCACGCCCTTCGGTACTTTCCACAGCTCGCACTCAGCCCAGCAAGTGTTCAAAGACCCCTGACATGACACACGGTTGACATACAGTAGGTTGCCCCATGCTGCCTTTTTGCCTCAGAGAGGTGCTGTGAGGGTACCTCCTGCCTCTTTCTTTAGGATCCTCCAGGCAAGAAGCAGTCACTTGTCTGTTCACAAATCGTCCCCAAACTCCCACGGCTGCATCTCAGGGAGCCAAGAACTTTGTGACCACACTGGGATCTTCTCTGATAGCAGCCCCAGAGCAGACCAGCAGACCCCACAGCTCAGCAAGCAGACACCTGAACCTCTCTGCTAGCTCCAGAGTCCCTGTCACTTGGCTGCTGGGAGGAAGGGAAATGCCACAGCATCTCCCCTAGGCTCATGATCTGCTCTTCCCATGTATTCCCTATGCCCACAAACCTCCCTACTGTTTCTAGTCTTCTCTCTGTGTGCTCTGAACATGGGTGATAGTGGAACTTGTTGGGGCCCTTTTAGAGAGTCCTAAGAGCCATGTCTCCTCTTGAGAATGTGGTGGACTTACCTGCAGGACAGTGTGAGGGTAAAAGCTGTCATAATGGCGACATTCTCTTACCCATCCATAACTTTCTCTGTTAGTCTCCCAGGAAATGTTTTGTGTAGGAGCTTGTTTACTTTATACAAAACAATCAATGAGTGTGAACCTAAAGCACCTGTGCAAGAGTACATCTTATTTTTATAAGAATCCTGGACAAGTCCATTTCAGGGTTTATGGGTAACATAGTAAGAGGACAACTCTGTAAGGAAAAGAGTCATTGGCCACAGCCCGAGGTGTATGTTCACCCACAAGTGCTGGGCTGTTGGAGAAGGAAGGTCTGCAGTATCATTTAATCTAAAAAGTTACACAGCCTATTACTGACGTTCTTAGAGACACAGGCTCTATAAGAAATTAGATGGTAAGCAAGCAAAGAAAATTGGAATACTAACCTAATTCGATTTGGTAGACCTTGAGTAACTAGTCTCAGAATGGGAGAAAGCCATTTCCTGCCTCCAGGGAGTTCAATACATAGTTATAGACACATGTAAAATATAATTCCAAACAGTGATGGTATACTTTTTTCAAGTTAAATATATTGATTTCCGTGAGATGTATCATAACTATAATTTTGGAAGACTTCCGCCTGAGCCATTCTTTAAAAAAATTGGCTCTTCTGAAGTTACCATAAACCCAAGGTAATTCCACGGTGATATGGCTATGTCAATTTGAAGGTGTCTCTCTTGATGAGTTTTGTCAATGGAGTGAGGCATATACGTGTAAAAGGCTCAGTTGCATTTAATTAATTCTATGGATCATGTTCAAGATGCCATAAAGGATTTAACAATAATGCCTCTCAGGTGAATTGCATTTTACAGTTTTAAAACTCTTCTGCCCTCTCGCTCTCACCTGAGACTCATAGCAGCTTTATGAGTTAGAAAGCAAAATTCACCATTTTTACAGATGCAGAAACAGAGGTCCAAAGAGAGGATTTGTTGATAGGCAACATGGGGCTTTGATTTAAGTCTCAGATCTGCTATCCAACGGCTGTACAATTTGGAGCCAGTTAGTCAACTTCACTATGCCTCAGTTTCCATATATATATAAATATATATATAAATTATGTATGTATACCTACATATATAAATTAGTCTAATATGTATATGTTACATAGTAGGCTAATATATACATATTAGACTAATGTTGTTTGTAAAAAGTCAGGATAATAATAATGGTATAGATATTAAATAAAGTTATATATAAGAAAGAAATTACTTAGATCTTTTCTGGATCAAAGTGAATACAAATACAGAGTGGGCACCAGTCATGTAATTTTAAAAAAATGTATGTGCTTCCTGGAGTTCTGCAATGCGATGGCTCTATGAAATAAAAGAAAATTTTAAAACAAAAATTCCTAATACAAATATTAGTCATTTTACAAGCTCTTCAATGTTTGTAGGTTGAATGAGTGATTCCAGTCAGACTGATTTTTCTCCTGATACCCTATGGAAGCTGGCTTACAGAATTTCAGAGCCAATAGGGCCAACACAGAACATCTGGTTCAATCTCACATTATAAATGAGGAAACAGCCTTGGCAAAGAGAGAGATGTCCGAGTTCATGTACTTGTTAAACCCAATAACCTGAAAAAGCACATTCACACCCCCTGCCTCTTAGATTCTTTGTGTCCAGCATCACTCTGATAGGAGGTGGAGGTAGGACAGTGATGCATTTTCGCAGCCTGACACCTGGGCAGGGCAGGCCTGCTCACCACGAGGTGGCTAAGAACCTAAAGCTCTGCCTAGGAGACCACAGGAGGGATGACAAGCTTGTCTCTGAAAAGTTTTTTAACAAAGCAACCCAAAGAGTATGAAAGTAAAAAGCACCCCTGCTGGAGTGTAACTGATTTTCGTGAGAATCATGGACAAGTCTATTTCAGAGTTTATGTGCAAATCAAGATAAGGAAGGAATTCTCTCTTTCCTCTTACTGTCTTGCATCTTGTTCCCAGGATCCACAGGAGGATCATCGGTCTATTGATCACTGGTCTATTAACTCAGAAATCTGGGGGCTTCTGCAAGCTCTTCTGGGTGGGTCTGGGTTGCTGAGTCATCTATGACCATTGTTTCCATGAGAAAATGAATTACAGGAACAAAACAACTGGCTTTTAATGATTCTTTAGAATAAATGAGTTGGGGACTGCATAGTAGTCTGCTTCTTGCCCTCTGGAAGAACTTTAAACTCAATGGACTAAAAGCAAAAGATAAAAAAACAAAGTACTACTCAAGACAGTACATTAGGAATACATAAATTCTGGAAGTTCCCTGGGCAAGATAATGGGCTAGTCTCCACTCTCACCCCCTCTTCCTTACTCTCTCCTCTTCTTCTTTACAGACATGCCAGGCACTGTGTGTAGGTCTGACAAGAATGACATTTTTTTGCTTGCCATGCTAAGAAATCTGGATTATAATGAGAATATCAGAGAGACTCCTGAAAGACTAATTTTGCATCAGGGGAACTCCTATGCAAGATCTTTGATTTTCCCAGAAGAGCTGACTTCAGTACGTACTTTTGTTCTGTTAGACATCCTATGGACTATTCTATATACTGGGAGATGTTTTTTGTGTTGACATTGGAACTTCTCTATGACAGACACAAAGTACTGCTTTTCCATGTAATGGACATGTGTAAGAATTTTCCATTTTCTGAATCCCTGTAACATTAATGCTGTTCTATATTATCTCAAGTAGATGTTTTGAAGTCAAAACAAAGAGCAAAGTACATCACCAATATCATGTCAAGTATATCAGAATTTTTTTGTAGTTTTTTCTGAAAGGGCTAAATTTAATGTGAACCCTGAGTTCCCTGACAAATCTGACAGGTGGCTTTTGGGTTATAGTGGGAGACAGATACAGTGAAAAAGGGCTGACAGTTGACTGACTGGTTCGACTCCAGTCTTGTTTCTGCCACTTCCTAGCTGTTTTACCTTGTACAACTTACTTAACTTCTCCTGACTCAGTTTCCTCAACTGTAAAATGGAGGCAATCACAAGGTTGTGGTGAGGGTGAAGTGAGGAGTCCATGAAATACCTGCAGGGTGCCCGACAAACAGGAAGAACCCAATTCATGGCTTGCCATTACTGTTAGTTTTGGACAAGTGTCAGACAAGGGTGCCTTTTGTTCATTTGCTCATGCGTCACTTGACCACCAGAAACAACTGCTGGTTTCAATCGTCTTGCCAGAATGAAATAACGACTTCCTTTGGGTCCTCTTCGGCTGTCTGCAGAGCAAAGAAGGGCACAGGCCAGAGCAGAGGTGTGCCACTCACCCCTGCCCAGTCGCTGGAGCCTTCCCAGACAAACATCTTGATAAAGAGTCAAAAGCAGAGAGTGTTAGGCCAAAATTACTCAAATAATTGCTTTCCTGCTGTCATCTTAAAAGGCAAATTCACCTGTTATTCTAAAATGTGTTTATTTGGGAATAGCCAAAAGAACAGCAATTCAGGCTGTCCATACTATGGCAAACCCTAGGCAAATTCAGAAAACAAACCAGGGGGGCTGCTTTCACAGAGAAAATGGGGAGAGGGAGTGGTTGTTCTAAAGGGAAGTCTATTGGGGGAGAGTGACAGTTCAGGGCAGCAACGGCTTCTCATTGGCGGAACTGTGGCGTTTCTGATTGGCTGAGCTGTGGCATTTCTGATTGGCTGACATGTGGAGTTTCTGATTGGCTGAGCTGTGCAGTTTCTCATTGGTTGAGCTGCAGTGTTTCTCATTGGTTGAGCTGCAGTGTTTCTCATTGGCTGAGTTGCGGTTTCTCATTGGCTGAGCTGTGCTTTCTCATTTGCTGAGTTGCGGTGTTTCTGATTGGCTGGGCTGTTGGCGGGTGGGAAAGAAGTCTTCCTTCAGTAGTAAAGTAGTTGCACTTCCTGTGCCAATGCCAGTGTGAACAACACACGCACTACAGTTGACTTAGTGCACGGCAGGACAGCATGAGGAGCCGACGGAAAGGGATGGGAGAACCTGGGCAACCGCCTCCCTCAACTTGGGCAGGGCTCTTCCCCCTCTGGGCCTCAGTTTCTCCATTCATTAAAGCAACAGGGTTGTACTAATTACTTCCCCAAATCCCGAGCCTCATCCTGCCCCCAACTTAGAAAAGAAAACCTCATTTATTTCCTTCAACACCAAAGAAGGGGCCGCGTGGACCCAAAAACAGAACGCTCGTGGGTTTCCAGGCGGCGGAAGGACCCACCATCCGGCGCAGCGTGGGCAAGGGAAGCCGGCCGCCCCGCGCATGCGCACGCCCCGCCCCGTCAGCTCTGGCCGCGTGCACGGCCGAGCCGGTGAGTGCCTGGTGTGCCGTGCCGCCGCTGGCGGGGTAGTGTCCCTCCTCCGGGCGCCCGAGTGCGGGGGTGGCGGGGCAGTGGCGGGGCAGCGGCGGGGGCGGGCCGCACAGCCGGCGTGCACAGTCTGGGCCCCGGGGCAGCCGCGTGCGCGGCCTGGGCCCGCGGGAGAGCGCCCGGGCGCGGCGGGAGGGAGGCGGCCGTCCAGACGGGGCCCCGGCTCGCGTCAGCCCCCGGGTCGGCACAGGCTTCAGGAGGGCGCCGGCGGCGGGGTCCAGCGGGCCGGTGGGCGCAGGCGGCCCGCGTGTTTTCGGCCCGGGCCCCGAGATCGCTGGGCGCCGGGCCGACCCCGCCCTCCTACGAGAGGAGGAGCCAGGTCACCGGCCGCCGCTGCACGCTGGTCGCTTCCCTGGTCCTCCTCTGGGACCTGACGGTCACCAAAGTCCTCACTGACGAGGGACGAGCCACTTCTCCCTAAGACAGAACCGGAAAGGGGACTGCCCATTTCCGCGTGGGCCAGCGGAGAGCCCCTGCCCGCTGCGGGCCGGGAGGACAGTCCCGGGCGCCCGGCACCCGCCTGGGCGGTGGTTGAGGGCTGGCGCGCTGAGAGGTGGCCGTGGGCCCCGGGAGTGACCCGAAGCTCGGGTGGAGAACTGCTCACGCGGCTTCCCGGGCCGGAGGTGCCTGTTCACGGGCGTCCCCGCTGGACCAGGGGCAGCACGGGGCGCTGTTAGGCGGGCTGCACCCCACCGGGTCTGGATGCCCGGACGCTGGGTCACAGCTTAGTGATGTTGGTATTTTGTCTTATTCTAGTTAAAAAGCTCTAGCTTTTGAAAGGCTCGGGATCGAACTATCTTTAACCTTCACTTTTCAGCTCCTAATTCGTTTTTGGGGTTTTTTAAATGGCAGGTTTCTGATAATGTGGCAATTTTTATGAATAAGCTGAGATTTGGAAGTGAGGTTCAGGGGGTGGAGGAAGCTTGGGAGCGGGCACTTCTTGCTCCAGCCACCAGGTGACACCGCTGGCCCAGGTGCCCTCCTTGGGCGGGCATGGTGCTGTGGTGAGGAGCACCTGGCTGGGGGCGGCTCTTGGTGGTTCTTGAGTCAAGTGCTTGCAGCTCAGAGAACAGCTCATTAGATTTGGGATGCCATACTGATTGAAGCCAAGTTAAAGATTTTTGACTTTGCTGTATCGCTGGCCATAGGCTGAAACTGTGCCTAGGATCTGCTGAGATAAGTTGAATTGATTAATTTGGGATAATCACATCTTCTAGTAAATAATGAATTTAGTGACACAGTGCTTGTGTACAAGAAAGACATGCTTTCCTTTAGATGAATATATAATCTGAGTGGTGTTTGAGGCTGAGTTGTATCTTGGAAGAAATGGTGTTGGTTTAAGACTGTATGATATCCTGGAGAAATGGCAGTGACCACGTAGTGTTCTCACGGAGGCGCATGAGTCATGCAAGCTGCGTGTGCACGATCCACCAACACTGGCACTCCTGGTAGACTTAACCACGTGTGTTTTGTTCTCTTGTAGGTTTGCATTTCCTCACTGCTTTGTCTTGAAGACAGCACGATGCCAAAGAAAGCGAAGCCTGCAGAGAATGGGAAGGAAGAGGGGCCTGCCCCCTGTAAGCGGGTGAAAGTGGAGGCAGCTGGCAGGCCTTCCGCTTTAAACTTTGACAGCCCCAGTGGGCTCTTTGAAAGTTTAATCTCACCCATCAAGACAGAGACTTTTTTTAAGGAATTCTGGGAGCAGAAGCCCCTTCTTATTCAGAGAGATGACCCTGCACTGGCCACATATTACCAGTCCCTGTTCAGGCTGTCAGATCTGAAGAGTCTGTGCAGCCGGGGTATGTACTATGGAAGAGACATAAATGTCTGCCGGTGTGTCAATGGGAAGAAGAAGGTCTTAAATAAAGATGGCAAAGTGCACTTTCTTCAGCTGAGAAAAGATTTTGATCAGAAAAGGGCAACAATTCAGTTTCACCAACCTCAGAGATTTAAGGTAACAGGTCCTCCCCATTGAGAATCCTCATATGGATTAAACTGCTAACGTTGGGCCACAGATCAGCGCAGGGATGAACTTGTGGTTTGATGCTGCTTAGCCTCCTGCTAGCTTGAAGAGGTAGCACCTGTTTGCTCTTTTTTTATGTTATCTTTTGGCTAAACTGTTAGAATCTGCAACGTCTCAGGGTGGTTACGCATCCTCAGCTGCAAAAACTAAATTATATTGCCAGTTTATTAAACTGACATCACACCTCCGGGAACATGTTCTGTGGGCTGGTTTATGTTTTGACGTATGGTAGACATTTCTATTTATTTTGCCCTGTCAATATAACTTCAGGCATGATAGCCTCAAGGTGATCATTTTCTTCTTGAAGTTGCCTCCTTTTACTGCCTACATCTACCTAAGTAGAGGCTTCAGTGCCATGACTGGATCACATACCAGATGCATCTTCAAGACAGAGACTTCACCCTTACTAACAGCCACCCAGGTGGCATTGAGGGGCAGGGTCCTGGCACTGCTCCTGGGGAGGCCGTCATAGGTGGAGGATAGCTTTGATTTGCAAGTCTAGAAGACTGGCTAAGTTTTTATTTATTCCACATCAGTGATTGATGTTTGAAAATTAATTTGCCTCCTCTGTGCTCAGTTTCTGCTTTATAAAATACAGGTGTAGAATGAGCTAACCTGCTTTTGTAGAGGTTTGAGATCTTTACATGATAGGTGGCCCAGAACAGTTGAGGGCCTGTTCTGAGTTTCAGATAAAGTTTTATCCCCCATTCAGAAATCCCCTTCTGTGACCCATGGCTGAATCAAAATGGCAGCCTGGAGAAGGAGAGCGGTTCATGAGGTTCCAGATCGAGGGGAGTGGGTTCTGGCTGTGTGATGCCTCCTGGGACCTCGTCATGGCTCACCAGTAGTGTTTCCCATGACTGAACTCAAAAGGTGCTTTGTTAGATCCCATTAGGCCTCACCTGGTGAATGCCTTTCCCTTTCTTGTCTGAAGGCCGCTGAACCTATTTGTACTCTCGAGAAAGTGTAAGTACTCTTAGATTTTTCAGTACAAGTCCTCATTCCAGGGTATCCATCTCAGGCAATCAGAAGCAACTGAAATGTCCCTGGAATGCCAGCCTTTGGGCCCAAGCACCCAAAAGGACTTTAGAAATCACTTGCCAGACCAAGTCATGATTTGAATTCAGAAAACGTGGATGCCGTGGTGCTTCTCTCTGAGCTAGTCCTTGACTCTTTACTTGGCTAGAAGATGCCCTTTTGTAAAACGTGGTTTTTAGACACCTAAGAACTGTGACCATAGAAGATCAGTGAAGTTGACTATATGTAATTTGGTCACAGACCATCAGAAAGTTATTATTTGCTGTACATGTGGTGTCCTCTGGTTGTCATTTCTGTACTTTAGAATTGTCTTGGGTTTTTCTCTGTTCATCTACTTAAGCCCTGCACATTCCTGTTCCCCAATTCCAGGTGGCCAAGAATGTGTTTCCTTTGCCCTGTTGATGCAGCTCTTGGGCCGTGTTTATTAAAGCAGGAAGGACGAGCTTCTCAGTGTAGGCTCAGCCCCCGGCCAGACCAGGATGCACTGTGCTCTTTCCACCTCCAGTACTTGCGAGACCTGTAAGCTGTAGGAGCTCACCTCTTACACTAGCAGCTGGGTTCTAAATATTGTACTATGAGATTTAGTGTGTGTCTGACATTAATAATGTCAGGTTAGAAGAAGCCTAGGGGCAGTTCATCACTGGCCAGGTTGAGAGACCATCAAAGAACAGTTAGCCCTTTGTTCATCGGGTCTTAGAATGTGCACAGCTTATTGGTCTAGTTAGTCTGGAAATGAGTAGGGAGGTAACCAGAGATCCATAAGTTGTTCCCCACCTGCTTTGGGTAATGCATGTATCAAAAGTCTGGATGCGTTTACCAAATTCTTACACATGTGTGCACTCATGAACCTTCCAACAGACATTTGAAGTAGGGCGGTCACTGTGGTCTCCATTGTACAGGTGAAAAATGAGTTCCCAGGTGTGACTTTTCCATAGCTACTAAGTAAGGACTTCTGACTCCAAACTTAAGGCATTTTCCTACCATGATTCTAAAGATGTTAAGTGAAATGTAGGTCTTTGGCCTGTTTTTGCCTTCCTTTAGGCGTACATGTGGGCTTCTGCTCTTAGCCTTGGCATCAGGTCTGATTCTCTGGGGAGGTCAGTGGAGGGAGGAGGTCGTACCCAGCCAGGAGAGGCTTCCACCTTCCCTGTTTCGTTGTTCTGGGGTCTTCCTGGGCATCTCCAGACGTCATTGGGAGTCAGGAGTTAGAGGAGAAGACAAGTTTTGGGAACCTTGTTGATGCCTAAGTCGGTGTTGTGGAGCAGTAATACTTGATACTGCTTTGCGGTTTAAATAGGATTTGAGAGCAGCTTTGTGCTGTTCCCTGCAGCCTTAGGGTGGGAGCCTTCATTTTACAAATAAAGAAGTTGAAGTCACCTAGCTTATAACTACAACTTGGGCTGAGGTGGTTTGACTCCACATCTCTTTCTGGTGGGCCACGCTCGGCAGATTGCAAAGCTAAAGGTCCAGGAGAAATGGAAAAATTGTATAATTGATAGGGTTTTCGGTAACCTTTAAGAAGAAAAGAGACATAAACTCATCAATTACAGACCCAGATGCTTGAGTTGGGAGCCATAAAGTCACCCTTAGGGCCCTGAGACGCCTCTCAGGCCATCAGAGAGAGAGAGCAGCCCTGGTTTGTGGTGGCTGCAATGACTGTGTGACTGTAAATGTAATCACGTCCGGGTCCTGCTGGCCCCTCCCGGCGTTCGTTAGCTGCTGGGAAGGTCTGCTACCTCACTGAGCTGTCCGGGCCATTGAAGTGTCCTTCCTGTGTAAGGAGAAGCCCGCCAACCCTGAGTGGAGTGGCCCGGTGCTCTATGTGAAGATGTCTCCTAAAGCTTTTTTCATGCTGACCCAGTTCTTTCCCACTTGATGTTTTTAATACTGTAGATTTTTTTTAATATTCAGTGGTAGGATTGATTTGCAAGTTGTGGTCATTGGTTTACTCAGCAAATGTCTTAAATATGTTTTAGTGTCTTCCATGTGCCAGGCACTATCCATTCATGTCCTTGAAACTTGGGGCTCTCCACTGTCCTTTGTAGGTGACTTGTCTTTTCTTTCATCTCTTAGTGAGGCAACATAGAGTCGTGGTTAAAGGTTTGGACTCCAGAGCCAGGCTGCATGGATTTTGAATCCTGGCTCCATCATTTATCAGCTATGTGTTCTTGTGCCTCAGTTTCCTCATCTGTAGACTGGATGTCACATTAGTACTCACCTTCTGAGTCAGGGTTGCCAAGTGGGTCGTATAACTGGTGTCCTTTAAGCACTTAGAAACAGTGCTGGGCACATACGAAGTGCTGAGGTCCATCTGCCCTAATGCTTCCTCCCCTCTTCTCACCTGCCCTGGGGAAAATCAGGTTTCTTTGTTTCTTGCAGAAAAATGTGGCTCCTTTCTGGGCCCCTCCGTCTGACTTAGGCCCTGAAGAGCTGTTAGTGACTGGAGGGAGGGAGCATGGCTCTGCCCTCGTCCTCCTCCCCTGCCTGTACCCTCTTCTCAGCTCATCACTTCTGCTCCCATTGAATACCAGTCTTGTGCAGTCAGTTCCCAAATGCAGATCTCTAGCCCTTCCGTCTTGCCAGAACTTCAGACTGTAAAACGTGTCCACATGGGGTCTTCACAGCTCAAACCTAACATTTCTAATGTGGAACTTTTCTTTTTTACCCCTGAAAACTTGTCTTCCAGCACGTCTTGCCCGTTTAAGTAGGTGGAACCGGGAGCTGGCTGACTGCGCCAGGAGAACCCCAGGAGTGTTCTCCCCCTTCCCATCGGCCCGTAGTGTTCAGTCCTGGCAGGGCCTGTCGGTGCTGCGTCCAGAGGCCCCTCCGCCAAGTCTCTCCTCTCTCCCTCCTCCACTGCCCGGGTCATCTCTCACCTGGGCTGCTCCCTCAGGAGCGTCCCCCTGATCCTTCTCGCTTTTCTGCCATCCATTCTCCGCGTAGGAGCCAGAGTGTCCCGGTCCTGCCGGGAGCCCCCAAGACTCCGTGTTGCCTGCCTTGCAGGCTTTCTTTTGTCGGCTCCTGTCTCTTCCGGGGTGCTGCGCGTTAGAGGGAAGGTTGCTGAGGGCAGAGGTGTGGACTCTTCACTGCTGCGTCCCGGTGTCTGGCGCGTAAGAGCTGTGTGATGATGACTTGCTAAGCGGTCGAGCACGTGTTCCTCCGCTTATTTGCGATATTTTTTTCCTCTTCCCCCCACCTTCGTTTTTTGTCTTTTAAAGGATGAGCTTTGGAGGATCCAGGAGAAGCTGGAATGCTACTTCGGCTCCTTGGTCGGCTCGAATGTGTACATCACGCCTGCGGGATCCCAGGGCCTGCCGCCCCATTATGATGATGTGGAGGTGAGAGGTGGGTGGCTGGGAGTCCGGGTCGGATCGCTTTCGGGACTCGGTTCTGCGCTCGGCCGGGTCTCCGTCCGCGCTGCCTGTGCCCTCTCTGGGGATCTCGACCTCGCCCGAATGTTGGGCTAAACTCAATCCCACCAAACTGGTTTCTTCTCCTCGAAAGGGAGGGAGTGTCACCAACATTACAAATGTACAGAGCCGCACATTCCTGTGAAGCAGGCCTTTGTTGAGTTTATCTGCAGAAAAGTGCGATTGGCTTTTTCTTTAATTTCACAGCGTATGGTCTTTAATAAGGTGAGTAATCCTTACGTCTGCTTTCATTCTCTTCTTTTCCTGGAGCTGCCAAAAATATCTATCTTTTTCCATTTGTGAAACTCGGGGCAGCTTGATGAAGGCCGTGGTTTCACTGAAGCGCTGGGGCCCTCTCAGGTGTTGGGCTCACCCTCGAGTGGCTGCCAGAGTCGGCTCTGTTCCTTACGTATTTCCTACTTTTATTCTTGTACTAATTCAGCGTGTAAACACAAAGTTATTAGTAAAAAGCTCGCTTTTCACCCTTGGAGAGCAGTGTGATATATATTTTCCAAAAGTTTTTTTTTTAATATATATTTTTAACAGAGTTTTCAAATATCTTTGGCTGAATGAAGAATAAAAATCTTGAAGTTTTCCCAGCCGCCAAGGGTTACCTTCAGGTGTTGGGCGTTCAGTAGTGTCTGAGCCTGGCTCATCCTCAGGTGGTGGGCTGTGAGCGGGGACGGGGGCCGTGAGGAGGGAGACGGTGGGATGCGAAGGACGCCCGAGGCTTGAGGACGGCGGGAGCAGCGACTCCCTCCCGGTGTCAGGTCACGGGGCCTGTCCTCAAACAGGAAACCGGTGGCGGCATTCGTTCCGTGCGGAGTGCAGCGCGCCTCTGCCTCTGCGCTGCCGTCTTCAGTCTGCAGCGTGCACTCGGTCCCCCTGGCGCGCGGGGGTGGGAGGCCGGCCGCTGACTCGCCCGGCCGCGGCCCTAGGTTCTCATCCTGCAGCTGGAGGGCGAGAAGCGCTGGCGCCTCTACCGCCCGACCGTGCCCCTGGCTCGCGAGTACGGCGTGGAGGCCGAGGACAGCATCGGGAGCCCGGCGCGCGAGTTCACCTTGAAGGTACGGGGCTTCCGCGTGCGCGCCGCTCCTGGAGCAAGCTGCTTGAGGTTGCTGTTTGTGCGGTGTGTGTGGTCCCCATGGGAACGTGGCCGAGACTGCGGTGGCTCTCCTTCCCGTCCGCCAGCACACGCAACTTCTGAAGGAGGCTTGGTGTTTGTACCTAGAGAAATGAGCCGAGGGAGAATTAAGTTCCTTTTTCAAATAAGCTGTCTCCAAAGATAATCACAGTTCGTCAGGATCGAGTTAGGAATTCAGTGCCCACCGACTTCTCTACAGAAGCAGTGAAAGGTGTGGCCTCGGGCGGCTTTGCCCTGTCTGGGACGAGGGTCAGCCCTGGGCTGTAGGCTGCTCAGGCAGAGCACAGGCAGGGACCTCCTTTCATCCTAAAAATAATCTGTGAGGTTTGGAGCTGTTGTCTCCATTTTACAGATAAAGAAACTGAGGCTTCGGGGTGTTAACTCACAGCCAGTAAGTGGCAACGTCTGTGTGACTTGGAGCTTCCACTCTGGTGGGCAGAGGCGGAGGGAGCAGGGTTCCCAGGCACAGGATGTCATCCTTGACCTTGGGTCGGGGCGGGTGGCTTCAGGGGTATCTGGTCTCAGGCTGTGGATAGGACAGTGACTTCAGGTGCTGCACCCTCTGCAGGATTGAGCTTCACAGTGACAGGCCCCCAGGCACAGTGAAGCTGGACCAGCGGGATGGCCTGGGAGCCCAGCAGGCAGCTCGGCCCTTGAATCACAAAGGAGAGGTTTCCAAAATGGAGAACTGAAACTCCATATACAGCACTGAGAAGACATCCTAACTCCCTCCTCTTTTCTTTTTCTTCTTTTAGCCGGGTGATTTCCTGTACTTTCCCAGAGGGACCATTCATCAAGCTGACACTCCTCCAGGCCTGGCCCACTCTACTCACTTGACCATCAGCACCTACCAGAACAAGTAAACACTGCCTCCCAGCCTAGTGTCCCAGGACAGCTCTGAGTTCTGGCCCATAGCAGCCACGTTCAGAAGGGACATGAGGCAGTTGGCACTTCTCTCCCCCTTATCCACCCCGGGAGCCTCTGGCTCCCTTGCTGATGTCATAGTCCTTTAGGGTCCTGTCCATGCCATTGGTCCATCTGGGCTTCCTCCTGGGAGCACCATGAATCGATATAGAAAACCAGGAGGTGCCCAAATAAAGGGACCCATAGTCTGGGAAGACAGAGCTGTAGCTGTGGGTATGGCAGTGTGTTGGTGAGGCCAGGCTGGACTCATAGTCTCTCTCTTTTTAAAATAATTTGTATTCTGGTAAAATAATTATAGAACAGAAAATGCCATTTTAACCTTTTTTGTCTGTTTATTTTTTGAGGAAGATTGGCCCTGAACTAACATCTGCTGCCAATCCTCCTCTTTTTGCTGAGGAAGATTGGCCCTAAGCCAACATCCGTGCCCATCTTCCTCTACTTTATGTGGGACGCCTGCCACAGCATGGCTTGATGAGCAGTGTGTAGGTCCGCATCTAGGATCTGAATCAGCAAACCCTGGGCCGCCGAAGCAGGATGTAAGAACTTAACCACTGTGCCACCGGGCTAGCCCCTTAACCATTTTTAAGTGTACACTTCAGTGACATAAGTTACATTCACACTGTTGTGTAGCTGTCACCACTGTCTGTTTCCAAAACATCTTCATTGCTCCAAACAGAAACTATCCGTTGAAATCTCTGGGTCTCTTGAGGTTACCACTTTTCACAGCTCATGAAGTTAAAGGAGGAAAGGCCGTCTGGGACGGTCAGACTTAGAAGCACGTGCACTGAAAGCAGCTCCAGTTACAACCGTGTTCCTTTCTGGCGAGCGCCTCATCACACGACAGGGCCTGGGCCACAGCACCTTGTCAGTGGTTTATCATCCAAACCCATTAAAAGATCCCCGTCGTTAATTAGTGTGTTCAGCGTGCGGGCGCTGGGAATGCAGGCGCTGTGCTGAAGGGGCTCTGAGAGCACTTACTCCCTGGCGGAGGTGGTAGCAGGGAGACAGGCTTGTACACAGTACCAGAGTGTGACCATCCGAGCACAGGTCTGCCGATGAGACTCTTGAATGGAGGGATGCCCGTAGCCAGGCTGGGGCTGAGGGAGGGCTTCAGGAAGGACTTGACACCCACGCTGAGCGAGACTCAGAGGATGAGTAAGGAGAGGAGCGTCAGCAGGTCAGAGGAGGAGAGGACATTTCCAGGCCCGAGGGACAGCGAGTCCCCTGCTTCAAAGCCCTAAGTTGCAAAACGAGTTAGTAAGCATACCTCTGCTTCCTCCTCTGGCTTTGCAGTGTGAAATTAACCTTGTGTGTAAGAGACTGGAGGAACCAGCTGGAGCCTGGCCTGAAGTTAGGGCTGTCTTTGCCCACAAGTAGAAGGCCAAAGCTTGTATTAAGATTTCTTTATGAAAAAGGCCCTGTCGCTGCATTCAGGTTCCTTGCATAGTAAGGAACAGGTCACTGAGGCCAGCTCCAGAAGAGCAGGGGCATCGAGGGAGTGGGCCATAGAAGGGTGGCCGCAGGGAGGCTGGAGCCAGGAGTTCAGTGTACAAGCAGCTCTGGGCCTTGGCAGCCACGTCGTGCCCCCATGAACATCCATGTGTCTTCTGGTCCTGCCATCCACATTACTCAGCTGCTGTCTTTCCCTAATTCTCTGTCTTCCGTTTCTCTTATTGCCGCCACTGGTTTTCCAGTCATTGGTTGTCGCTCCCTTGTTTTCCTTCCTGAGCTTCTGTCTACGCACAGCATTGCCTCATCATACGCTGCCATCACTTCTCTGACCTCCCTCTAGTTCCTTGAGTCTATTAGCTTTGGCTTCCACTAAGTGCCTGACTCACTATTTTACAGTCCCAAGAATGAAGTTCTGGTAGGCTGCGCTGGGTCCCCCCATCCCTTCACCAGTCAGCTGGGGCTGGGGAAGAGCTGTCTAGGTTCTGGAAGCTGCCTGCCTAGGACTGTGGGTGGGCACCATGATTGATGTGTTAAGGCTGGGCTGTGACCTGTGCCCTTGTCGGTGGTGCTGGAGCTAGAATGGGAAAAATGTAACTCAAGGACCATTGCTCCCCAGAGATGTCTCTGTGCTTTGGTCCTGATGCTCCCTAACGTCCAGTGCCAGGTGAGGATTTGGGACCTTTTCCTAATACCTCTCAAGGGTAGCATTATTAGAACATTTGGGGCCAGCTGTGTGGGACAGTAGCAGGTTGCTTTGGCTGCTTTACCAAATTGAACTCCTCAAGAGGTGGTATTCCCAAATTTTGGAAAGGGCCAAGATCCATTCCAACTCTTAGAGCACAGAGCTCTGTTTCACTGCGATTGAATTCCTCCACGAGCTATTGCTGTAGACTTCCACCTATGACCCTGCAAAGGAAGAGCAGGCTTATTGTATGCTGCTGAAAGAGCTGCGTGTGTCTCCAGGTTGAAGTTCAATCAAAGATGGGAGGTTGGGGGGCCGGCCCATGGCTTAGTGGTTAAGTTTGGCACACTCCACTTCAGCGGCCCCGGGTTTGTGGGTTCAGATCCCTGGTGAGGACCTACATCATTCGTCAGCCATGCTGTGGCAGTGACCTACATATAAAGCAGAGAAAGATGGGCACAGATGTTAGCTCAGGGCTAATCATCCTCAGCAAAGAAAAAAAAAAAAGAGGTGAGATTGGGTGTAACATTAAGTCGCAAACCAGTGAGGCCACCAAGTAGTTGTGGGTGTCTTCAGGAGAGTCTGTGGCTTTTGTCCTCCTTTGCCACTTTCCGCGCAGGAAGCATGAAAGTGTTAATTTTGCTTACTGGGTGAGAAGCCAAAGGCCCGCTGACTTTCTGTTTTGTACATAGTTGGAAATTTGAAGTCTGCTGGTGACACAGGAAAATTTTAGATAGGTGAGAAGTGTTTTAAGAGGGCAGTTATATTGGCACACCTTTAGGAGCGAGCTGGTTCTAAATGCCCCAGAGAAAGCAAAGGTCACTGAACACTGATGCTCATTCCTGGAGGTTATTTTTGGCCACTGGCTTCTACCTTCTACTCCAGTAAAACCATTGCTCGAGTTTAACGAGTTACAAAATCAATTGTTTTAAAATTGTTGATGTTGGATGTTTCACTGCAGAACACTGCTCTCTTTTATAAGGAAAATACAAAGGAAAATGTGAGGTTTAACTGTTCAGATAATTACACAGTTCAGGGATCTTGCTGTTACCCTAAATGTATTGCTTTTGGTTTTTTTGCACATAAAATTTTTTTTAGATTGTTAAAATTTCCTACAAAGCTTTCTTCATAGACACTTGTCTCTGCTACAGTTGGAAACAAAAGAAACAATTGGTTCCTTGAACTTCCTACTTTGTCAGAGTATATGGTTAATTCTTTGATGTCTTTAAATTTAAGAGAAGTCGTGGATAATGCCTGGCTTCCACCTTTAACATTCCACGTGAGCGTCTGGGAGTGGGGAGGGAGGGCAGCAGTGTGATTGACGGAGGTCTTAAGTTTTTATGCTGAGTGCTGTCAAATTAATTGAACTCAGAATGCCTAGATGGGGGAGTTGGAACGCAATTTGTGGCTTCTGGCTTTACTAGTAATCAGTATTTTATGTATATGTCATATGTGTTCACTGTGTGTTTTTCTTGGTGTGTGTTTCAGCTCGTGGGGAGATTTCCTTTTGGATACCATTTCAGGGCTTGTGTTTGATACTGCGAAGGAAGATCTGGAGTTACGGGCTGGTCTACCCCGGCAGCTGCTCCTGGTGAGGAGAGGAGGCGGGTGGGAGAGGAGCACTGGCCACAGGCCAGGCCAGCAAGGATCCCAGGTCCTTCTTCCCACAGGAGCCAGGCTTGACTCCTCCAGAATGGAGTGCTGCACGTTCTGTACAACCCAAAGAATGAGGGTGTCGTGCAGACAGTCGGCTTTCTGTATTTCACAGTGGCAGTAGCAGGCACTGTGGGAATGTTGGCTGAATAAATGGCAGAATGACTGAAGAATGTGGCTTGGAGAATGGTAGATTCAGCACCCACGAGATTCCTAGTTAGGAGAGACCACTGGAGATCCTGGCCTTGGTGTATTCCCTGGCTTTCTTGTCTGTCCTGGTTTTATGTTTGAAACAGCAGCACTGTTTGGCTAGTTTTGAGAACATGAGTGAATTAGTGCTGAGTTGAGCACAGGTTATTTTCACTGTCTGAAGCAGCCCTCCCTAGGACAGTGGCTTGCTTCCCAAAAGGCAGAGCTGAGACTGCACTATATTCCCAAGGATCCCTCTTTCTAGGCAAAGTCCTGATGGTTGATCTTTCTGGCAAACAATAGGCAGCTTAAGGTGAACAGTGGTTACAAGGAAATAATGGGATATTGTTCTTATGGGCCCCGGTTGTGTGTGTTTGTGTCCCCGTGTGTCTATACTGGGTAGTTGTGCTCAGCATACTGCTCTGGAGCCTGGAAGCTAGGCGGTAATCTGCTGGAGTCTGGGCTGGGCCTCACTTCTGTGTTTCTAGCAGGTGGAAACCACAGCTGTTGCAAGAAGAAGAGTAAGTGGCTTTCTGAGGATGCTTGCAGACAAGCTGGAGGGCACCAAAGAGCTGCTTTCAGCAGACATGAAGAAGGATTTCATTATGAACAGACTCCCACCTTACTGTGTGGGAGACGGAGCAGAGCTGTCAACGCCAGGTGGGGCTTGCTGTTTTCTTCTGGCTGCTTAGGGGCTAGCATGGGACATGTTGAGGCCTGCCTGGTGGGCTCCTCTTTGAGCAGATGGAAAGTGTGAAGCATTTTAGAAGGAGCATGGAGCTACATCCATCTTCAGTGTGTTGTGGTGGGACAAGACACGTGAATTATAGCGGTTCTATGATCGAGTCCCTGTCAGTTCCATAGTAGGAGGAGGAAGGAAATGAGGCTGGAATTAGAACTGGAGAAGCAGCAGCAGTCACGGCGATTAGCCAGGATGGGGGCTATTTGGTCACTTTTGTGGGTTGGACGGTATTCGTGCTTCTGCCCGAGTGCTGACATGATTATGGAGTGATCTTGGTTTTGTCTTCATCTCCCACAGTCATAGTGGCTCTGTTGGATGCTGCTGTTCTGTGAAACTGTCTGTTCAACAGGAGAACAGAGTGAGATGTAGCTCTGAGTGTCAGGCCAGCGCTTGGGCAGAAATTCTCTTTCTCAGTAGAGTAGAATGAGAGTATGATTTTTACTAACTTTCATAAAAGCCTTATTGAGAACCACTGAAACAGACAATCTGTAAGTTCCCTTCTAACATTGA